>NC_062554.1:16276356-16579386 GCF_016906955.1 Phacochoerus africanus
ACAGAAAGACAAACACTGCATGATCTCACTTATATGTAGACTCTAAAATAGTTTCTTCAATCTTAATTGCAATGCTCAAACATTTTTATAACAATGTTGTAAATAAGTATATAGCATTAATATAACAATGTTGCTTAGAAATGTCATAGACACTCTGCCTTTATTAAGTTACCAGGAGAACAGAAATAGAAAGTTTAAGAAAGAAAATTAACAGAACACTGTAAACCAGCTATAATGGAAAAAAAGATCATTATATAAAAAAGAAAGAAAGATCAAATTCTCTTTACCCACCAGACAAAGTCACCATTTTTCCAAGTTAAGAGTGCTCGGAGTTCCTGTCATGGCTCAGGGGAAACAAATCTGACTAGCATCTATGAGGACACAGGATTGATCCCTGGCCTTGCTCAGTGGGTTAAGGATCTGGCGTTGCCGTGAGCTGTAGTGTAGGTCACAGATGTGGCTCAGATCCTGTGTTGCTGTTGCTGTGGTATAGGCTGGCAACTACAGCTCCAATTTGACCCCTAGCCTGGGAACATCCACATGCCACTGGTGTGGCCCTAAAAAGACAAAAAAAAAAAAAAAAAAAAAAGAGTGGCCAATTGGTCAATTGTTAGAAAATGTATATGATTCAATCTAACATGTACACTTAATGAATCCATGGCTATCAACTTGATTAAACTGAATTGAACTCACAGATTCAAGGTTGGGATAGTTAGATATTAAACAAACAATATAAACATAGGAAACAGAATGGGATACAACTGTTGAGTTTACTGGATAGGGGGCAAGGAAGATCAGGCCTAAGAAGCTCTCTGAGCTAGCAAAGCAAAGATGTTTTGAGGAAACACATTACAATGGAGGTCAAATATCACATTTATAAAATAAATAAATGAATAAATATTTACTGCTATGGAAGGTCTCATTTAAGTTCAGGTCACTTAAATGAAACTGCCTGAACATTCACAGGATACTAGGAAGTATGGTAAAACCTAGAAATAGACACATATAAGGCATGGTCCCTGATCTCTAAAAACCAATGTGCTCACACTTATTGAACTTCTATTATCTGCCAGACATTATGTTTATAGCTAAGGATAAAACATAAATAAGAAACAGTCTCTGTACTCAAGGTATTTATGAACACGTGGAAGCAGACATAAAAATAATAATTTAATATACAAGGCAGAGTGGCACTGATGAGGTTGAAGAGGTGAGAAGAGATAAGATAATAGAGAGCTTTGCAAATCATGCTTAGGAATTGTAGGTTTTCATCAAACCAGTGGTATTATCAGAAATATAATCTTTGCTGCTGTGTACAAGATGGTACAAGAGAAATGAGGATGAAGGCAGAAACCTAAGTCTTTGCCAAGAGGAAGAGGATCTGAATTAAGGCAGGGGCAGAAGAATGAATACTTTCTTTACTTCAGCTTCTGCTCTCAGAAATATCCAAATCAACCCACCCCCACTCCAATCACATTATAAACAAGCATCGCTGTCTCAGCCCTCCCCATGCCCCCCCATCACCGCTTCCCCATTGGTGGCCAAGTTCCATCTTGATTCATTCAGGTAGACTTTTTGTGGAGTACTGGGTAAACAGTAGATACCCAAGACATTTGTTTTTGCTTGACCACATGAATAAGGGAAGCTGCTGCAGAGTGGACACATGCCTTCCCTCCTGTTTTGTTGGCTTCCTCCTAACTTGGCAAAAGTCTGTGGCCTTGAAAAGAAAGGACTTGGACCAAAAAAGAGTGAGGAGCATCTGTGCTCTGTGTACACAGCACTATCTTGAAATCTCCTGTCCCTGCTTTAAGAAGTTGACAGAAGCCAGAACCAATTTTTTTGTTTAATGAAAGCGCAAATGTTAAAAAAAAAGAAAAAAAAAAAACCTGTTAACTTCCTTTAGAAATATTCGGTGTTCAGAACTGACTTCATTACTCAAAAATCCTTTCATCTTTCTGTTAAGTACTACTATGTACCAGGTACTGTAAGACTATAAATAAATACATAAAATGCAGGTTCTATTTTGCATGAGCTTACATTTTAATAAGAAGAATATAAAAAGGACATGATAATATATAACAGATGATAACAGACTAGATAGATAAGAGAGAGAAAGAGAGAAATTGATCAACAAAGCAGGTTCTAAAACAAGAATAAAGAGTTTTGAAAGAGTAGAGAGAGGCTAGATCATCCACCTCTTCCAGAGGCACAAGGGCAGCCTTTTACAGTCAGAGCTGGGTAGTTAAAGATAAAAAGGAGTGTAGCAGAGAACAGGAGGAAATCCCAAATTAGTTCAGTACAAGGCAACATAGTATACAAGCATACAAGAAGACACAATTGGAACTAAGGAAAGTTCAGGCCAGACTGTGGGAAATGATGAATTAACCAAGGCAATGCCCTCCAGCCCAAAAGTCTAGAGACTTTCCCATGTGCTTTTTAAGAGAAAGACATTTTGGATATGCACCTTTCATTTATAATCAGCCAGTATCTAAACTGTGAAGTACAATGGCCTTTGTCTTAATTGTTCCTGCATTTTCATCCCATTTTGGATCTTCATGCTATTAGTTAGCTACTCAGAGTTCCCACGAGAGGAGAATATAAAAAAAAAATTTTACCTTCTCTATGAATTGATGACTGAGTAAAACCTCTTTTTTCAGAAAAAGTAAACTCTGTGGTTCTAGGTGAATCGTATATTCAATGGGGAGGTAACACAGGAAGTTTTCATCATAAACTCAATAAAACCTTTTGTTTTTCCTGCATGCCATAATCAACATTGCTTGATCCCTGATGTAGACGTTGTAATACAATCTATGGCACAAATTTGGCAAATACAGCAAGGCCCCCACTGTGTGGGCGGTACAGGATCCACAACATAAGCCTCCAAATAGGTCTTTGAGTCAAGCCACAGATGGTGTGACAGCTCCAGCGCCATCAACTGACCGGCCATGTGCCAAACATAAAATGTCAACAGCCATCTCTGTGATGACCAGAGAGTCCCTCTTCAGAATTTAAATATACCGCAGCCCACTTAGCAATATGGTCATCTGCACTTCATGAATGTAACGTAACATTTTCGTTAGTGAAAAGTTCCAAATCAGCAGTCATTATTTTACTCCTATGAAAACAATAGAGAATTGTTCCAGAAACTTGGACAGTAGAAAACAATTCAGGAATGCCAAGTACTCCACACCCTAAAGGGAGGAGGTGATAGGACACTCTAGGGTATTGTGAAATCAGCCTCAGAGCATTTTCCTCTCATCCACATACAAGATACATGAGGGAAGGTTAAGGGAATTGTCCTAGAGACTCTGAAGGTCATCTGTAGTTTGGGCATTTTCCCCAATGGTAGCTATGGGTAATGTGCCAGGGCCAGCTGGCAGAAGGTTGCCTGCATTACCATTGGTCATGTTCTCTGATGTATCTGGGGTCATTGCCCAAAGGGAGGTTCAAATGGGTGCTGATTTCTTCAAGGGAAAGTTTAAGGAAAAAGGAAAAATCAGAGCTTGTGGTGTCATAAATTTAAAAATGGACAAAATAGGAGTTCCCACTGTGGCTCAGCAGTGTTGAACCCAACTGGTACCTATGAGGATGCAGGTTTGACCCCTGGCCTCACTCAGTGGGTTAAGGATCTGTCATTGCTGTGAGCTGTAGTGTAGGTCACAGATGTAGCTCAGATCCTGTGTGGCTGTGGCTGTGGCTGGTTGATGCAGCTCTGATTACACCCCTAACTCCAGGAACTTCCATATGCTGCAGGTGTGCAGGTGTGACACACACACACACAAAACAGACAAATACAATCACTCACGCCTAAAAACATGAGGGATATGTGTGTGTATTTGTGTTGATAAAGCAGTGCGCCCCATCTGGAGATTTGTGAAAAGGAAATAAAGACTGGAGTTTTCAACTACGGAGACATGAAGGTGAAAACATCAACAATGAGATGGAAATGATATCCTTTCATCAAGTTGTTAAAATGTGACTTTTCCTTCATCCCATTATTACTTAAGACCTCAAAGGTAGAGAGCATTTCAAGGCCAAGACAATGCACACACCTTTTAGGGAGATGGCAGACCCTACATGTAGGATACACTAAGAGATGATGAAATTCATCATCTTGATAGTTCTCATCCATCAAGTGCATCCAAGCTGCATCGTGGGAAGATTGCCAAGAATGACAGCAAGTAAATCACTGTTTGGAGAACATTGTCAAGTGTGCTGTGTGTGTGGTGGGGGTGACACTGGAGGGTGGTTGTGGGGGAGACCCTATAAAGATGGAGAGGAGAATGATTCTCCAAAAGTAGGGGGCAGGAGTGGTTCATGACAGAGGGCTTGACAGTTCTGAAAGTCTGAATATAAGAGGCAGTGTCTAAAAGACTACATATCATCAAAAATGTAGAATCAGGGATTTCCGTGAAAGCAGAACAGAGGATCTATATTTCCTCTGAAAGTGGGGCAAAGGTATTACAGTAGAGTCGGGCTTGGGCGTTCCCACTGAAGCTGAAGAGGAAGGAAGAATGGAAGAATGCTGAAAGACAGAGGGGCCACAGGAAAGTCATCAAAAACCAGCACAAAAGGCAAGAGGCATCAGGTAGAACTCTCCAAACAACACATAGAATACACCACGGGAAAAATAAAAGCAGTATTTAGCATCTTCTACATCTGACAATTGCTGCGTCAGTTATCAATTCCCTGTCTCTAAGCCCCAAAGGCACCCTTCAACATGCTCTGTTAATGAACAATGAAATCCCTATAAGAATTTCTCCTTTAAAGTAAGAACAATGGTAAGCCTTCTCAATAAGAGGTTCTGGAGGGACACTGCAGGAGGAAGAGGCTGGCCTGCAGTTTCCACCGAGGGTGGGGGTGGAAGGTATGGGGGCATCGTCATAGCAGAGCATCAGCCCAGCCATGGATGCTGAATGCAGTCCCTCTGCAACTGTGCAGCGCTCCAGACCTGCACACTAGAGCCCCACTGTGCCCCCATACTCTGAAGGCCTCACCTGTATCTGCCCGGAGACTCCCACTACAAGTCCACAACCACTACTGCTGAGCTCCTGCCAGCCTGTGTGCCCTCCTATTGTTTGGCAGCAACTCCCCGCACCCAACTCCCAGCTCCAGACTGTCATCCCATGGGTTGAACCACTCCTTCTCCTGAAGGAAGGTCTGAGGCTTTCCAAGTTTATCCTTTTTTGGGTATTCTTCCTCAAGCCACATAATTCCCTTTTATCTTATAGTCACTCTTTGATCATAATCATTCCTTATGTTGAACTTCCTCTGTTTAATTTACTGTCTCCCAGACATCAATAGCAGACAGCATTCATTATAGACTATAATTACACAAATCAGGTAAGACCTTCTGCCCTTTACCCTCTCTCTTCATCCTAGTCCCCTCCAACTCTGGAGAGTCTAAGGAGCCCAAAGAAGGGATGGGGGGGTAGAAAGCAGAAGAGAAAGCTGATGAAATAAGGAGACCACAAGCACCCTGCTCCACTGCAGGCTTCTGGAGTCACTGCAGGCCTGATTCATTTTAATATATGCATTTAATTATCGTATTCTGAGATAAGGGGTTCATAGAACTGTGAGAACTGTACTCTGCTAACCTTTAGGCTACATCAAATGTATTGTTTTCATCACTACATCTTTTCAGTGGGTAAAGAATATTGTCATTTCTCGACAACCTATATTTTAATATCTTTGAGAAAACTGTTACGGTCAAGGACTAAAGAAGGCAGAAAGAAGAGGGAACCAATATTTAGTCAGCAAAGAGCAAACTTATCCAGAAGTAAGAGTATTAAAATGAACCAAATTCAAGACAAGTTTTTAAAAAATTCAATTCCAAAGTGAAATTATTGTAAATGTGTATTTTTCAAATTACAGAATTATTAATCTGAGGGTATCCCTTTAAAAATAATCATAAAATTTTATTAGACAGGCTATCCTATGGTCCTTAATACTTGTCCCAAAACTTAAATTTCCTTTGTGGTATCCCTATAGCTTCTTTTTAAACAACTAGGAACAAGGAACCTATCCCCTCCAAGAAAGACCTGAGCCCAACTTCAGATAGGACAAATGTTCAGAAATAGCTTCCTTTAATTGAATCAGGAGAAGCCCAAAAAGGCAAAGTCCCTGTTCCTTAAGACAGCTGTTCAAATACCTGAAGGAGATTATTGTATCCCTGGAGATTTTCTATTCTCTAAGCTAAATAGCCAATATTTTATTTCTTATATGGCATAATAGAGTTTTTTCATAGTCCTAGTCAATCTTCTCTGAACTCAGAGCATTTATAATGTCTTTTTTTTTCTATTTTCTTTACATATCTTCCTCTCTTTGTAATGAGAAATTTATACTACGATTGGCACACTCTATGGTCTGCATGGTGGAACAGAGCCAGATTTTTATCTACTAGGCTCAATAAATCTACTTCAATGAGAGTAACTGAATCACTGCTCACACTCTGCTCATGTTTCTTGTGCAAGGTCACTAACTTGGGGTTGCTTTAACCAACACAAATATGATCTCCTACTGCCTGGTCCATAACATCAGTTCAGGCCTCTTCCCAAGCTCCTGATGCATTAACCCCACTACCTGCTCATCATCATTCCTGAGTCTTAGGAAACCTAAGAAATGTCCCAGAAATGCTTCAACTTCAATAGCTGCAATGCTAAAATCTCCATTTTCCCCTAGAAATGTGCTCCTCATCCTATATTCTTCATCTCCACCATTAAGAGTACTACCGCCATCCCAGACACACTAATAGAATGCACCATGCCAAGGCGAACATTAATCAGATGTTTTCTCTTTATCACTCTCTCAATATCTCTACTAAGCATTCTTTTTTTTTTTTTTTTTTTTTGGTCTTTTTGCTATTTCTTGGGCCTCTCCTGCGGCATATGGAGGTTCCCAGGCTAGGGGTTGAATCGGAGCTGTGGCCGCCAGCCTACGCCAGAGCCACAGCAACACGGGATCCAAGCCGCGTCTGCAACCTACACCACAGCTCACGGCAACGCCGGATCATTAACCCACTGAGCAAGGGCAAGGACCGAACCCGCAACCTCATGGTTCCTAGTTGGATTCGTTAACCACTGCGCCACGACGGGAACTCCCTCTACTAAGTATTCTTGCTGACACTCATGAACAAGAATACTGTTTCATGATATTCTTCATGTTGATATTCTTTCTCTGCCTCTCCTATCAATCCCTATCCTATTATTTCCAATTCCTCATTCAATAATTAACTCAAGCCTCACTTCTTCCAGGAAGCTCAGAGGGGAACAAAGTCAAGCCCTTGCCAAAGCTCAAAATACAAATAAGGATAACTTGATGGTTTGTCTACTGCATCCTTCTTCAAACCATCCTCCCCTGAAATCAATGCACAGCACCCACTCCTCTCACTTCACCCTAAAATGCATTTGATTTTTTCTTTGATTGTGGGTTTCTTCTTCTTTTTTTTTTTCAAGTGTTTCCTAAGACTTCTCTTAGGTACTTATTATTTCAAAATGAGATACCCACACTTAACGTCACAAAATTTGTCTCCTACCTCTTTTTTTTGAATCCAAGAAACTTTGATTTGTCAAAGAAAACCTTTGACAACTATTATCTCTTCAAATCTTGGGCAGAAAGGGTCCCTTTCTAATACTAGGGAGACTGAAATCCTAGCCAGAGGTTTTATAACACCATCCAATGTTTCAACACACCCAGCCATCAAGGAAAGATTTTAAAATAATTCAGAGACACACACCAAGTAGGCAGAAAGCCTTTAGAAATTAGTGATTCCAACACAGACACTCCTTCAACATCTCAGAGTCAGAACGTGGACTCTGGAAGGAGATTAACTGTGTTAGAGCACTGGATTCCTTACCTAAAATTACTCCTAAGCAAGTGCCTTAATTAAGTTTCAGTTTCCTCATCTACAAAATTAAGACAATAGCTCCTATCTCATAGGATTTTAATGGGGATTAAATAAGATATAAAGTACCAGTGAGAGCTCGAAAGTATTAACTATCAGGAACACTCAAAAAACTTGTCTTAAATCCTCCTATATCATATCTACACTATCTTTAGAAGTCTATTTTAAGAAAACAAGATAAATGGTTAAGAAGCGAAATGACTTTGGCCCTTTTTGTTTTTCCTTTGTTGATTGATTCAGCTTAAGACTCATCAAAATTTTCCAGGGAAATTGCCCCGAAAAAAACATGATATTGCGCTGTAAAACCTGGCACATACAGTCCAGAGGCCATGAAACTCTGTAATGAAATGATTCCTTAATGAACATTAACCTCCTTCAGGAGCCTTCCCTCCTCAATCTTGACTTCTTTAAGATGTGCTTGTTAAAAGAAACCTGCTGATTTAGATATATCAGATAGCTTCATATGTTTTGCCTCACACCAAAAAAACCCAAGGTCTGTATAAACCTGCATTTTTTTTATTGAAGTATAGTCAACTTACAATGTTGTGTTTGTTTCTGGTATATAGCAAAGTGATTCATATATATATATTCTTTTCCATTATAGTTTATTATAGGATGTTGAGTATAGTTCCCTGTGTTATACAGTAGGAACTTATTATTATCTATTATATATATAGTAGTTTGTATCTGCTAATACCAGACTACGAAGTTATCCATCCATCCCCTTTTTCCCCTTTGGTAAATCTAAGTTTGTTTTCTATATATGTGAGTCTAACTCCCTTTGTATCATTTTTTGTTAAATTCCACATATTAATGATCTCATATTTTTCTATGTCTTACTTACTTCACGTAGTATAATAATCTCTATATCTATCCATGTTGCTGCAAATGGCATTATTTCATTCTTTTTTATGGCTGAGTAATATTCCTTAATATGTATGTACCATATCTTCTTTATCCGTTCCTCTGCTGATGGACATTTAGGTTGTTTCCATGTTTTAGCTACTGTAAATAATGCTGCATGTAATCTTTTCAAATTAGAGTTTTTGTCCTTTCTAGATATATGGCCAGGAGTGGGATTGCTGGATCATATGGTAACTCCACTTTTAGTTTTTTGAGGAACCTCCGTATTCCCTTAGCAAATCTGAAATTAAAATGTTACACTCTGAAAAAGGCTGCTGTACTGTACTATAGTATAGTTTAAAACTACACAATTTTTGAACTGTTTAAAAATTACGTACAACTTTTGAACTGTGCCATCTGATTTATTTCAAGTCCACAAATATTTGAACACACATTCTATGCAAGGAACAGTTCTAGGTCCTGCACTTCTTCCTTGAGCCTTCATATTAGTTGGTACAAAGACAGGGTGAAAGTGTTTTTGTTGATATGATTAACACATAGTAAATCTCCACCCAGGTTTAAATAATTATGAGAAAGATTCACTGTTTGAACTCAACTTTTTTCAGTCTAGTGATGAAGACACACAAATAAAATTTAAACGAGAAACTCATAAAAAGGTCTATATACAGCATATGCAGGTAGCTATGGAAAGGAAACAGATGCATTTTATTTAAAGAAATTCTTCCTAAAGCAAGTGCTTTTTGAAATATGCCTAAAGGTTGAAAAGAATAGATAAGCTGATGGAGGGTAAAGCTTCTAGGCAAATGGGCTAAAATAAATACAAGCTCATGATCTTGAAAGTATTTGGGACTACAAAGAGAAGATACCCTTATAGGAACCCAGACCCCAGAGCTTAATATACCAGATCTGTATTCTATTCACGTTTGGTACCTGAAACCTCTCACAGATTTGACACCTGCCCCACAGTAAATGGTGAAGGGAAAGGGAGCAAGAGAGAGGGAAGTAGAGAGAAAAGGAAAATACCAAGAATAAGCACCAATCGGCACAGATGTCTCAGAAATGGAGATTTTACTTGAATCCTGGTTCAATATAGTCAACGTGAAAAGGAAAAAGAAAGAAAGAAAGACTATCAGTAGCTAAGAAATATGAATGCAGACTATTTATATATCTATTTTTTAATTATTCACTTTTATGTGTGATAATAGGATTGTACTTCTGTTTTAAAAGTCCATATCTTAAAGAGATCCATGTTGAAGTACCTATCAATGAACTAAAACAATGTTGGGTAATAATTCAAAATAATCCAGTGGTGGGCAAAAAAGGGGGCTGGAAAAATAAATGAAACTCTTAGACTCATGTATCAATGACTGTACAAGATAGTTACTGGATGCATGGAGATTCACAATCTATTTTCAAGTTGGCAATTTTATGTACAAATATTAACAAAAATAATAAATGTCTTCAGAAGACTTTTGATTTTAAAAGTTCTGCAGTAAGTCCTATAGTAAAATGAAATTTTCTACCATAGTTCTTTACTATGAAAAAGCTATTTTTATATAAGTGATTTGAGCAAACTTTATTTTACCTGCAGTATTTTATCTTTATAAGAATACTTTCATGGGAGTTCCCACTATGGCACACTGTGTTAAGAATCTGACTGCAGTGGTTTGGGTCACTGCAGAGGCATGGGTTTGATCCATGGCCTGGTGTAGTGGATTAAAGGATCTGGCATTGCTGGAGCTGCAGCATAGTTCTCAACTGCTGCTCAGATTCAGTCGCTGGCCTGGGAACCTCCATATGCCACAGGTGAGAGCCACAAAAAAAAAAAAAAAAAAAAAAAAAAGAAAAGAAAAAGAAAGAAAGAAAGAAGGAAAAAAAAGAAAACTTTCATGTATTTTGACATAATAAACATTTAATTTTAAAAAATAAAATGCCCAATCTGAAGCTAATGTCACACCACCTTTTCTCCAAAATATTCTTCTACCTTCCATATATATATATATATATATATATATATCTTAAATTCATGAGTACCTAAACTGCATTTTGGCCAGGGTCAATAACACTCAATAAACATTTATTCAAAACACTTCTACATGCCAAGTACCTGCACCATGTATGCATAGGACACAGCTTCTACCCTCAAAGAATCCATTCTGCAGTGAAAGAGCTTAGTGACTACTGGTCAATTACATTATATATTATACAGTTTAATGGCTGGATTGAGCATGCCCCTAGATTCTTACCATTCTAATCTGAAAAGATGGTTTAATAAAGGTTAGTTATCAGAATCAAATGAATGTCACCTCTAAGTGAAAACGAATAGCGGTAAATCAGTCATCTGAAATCATGTAGACAGTAATCTCAGCCTATAAAATATAGCTTAATGACCATTAACAAGATATTTTTTGAAATATTTAGGATGTTTCTTAGGTTGCTTCTGAGTGAAAGGTAATATTTTAGGTCCAACTAACTCAAAGAGACATCCATACAAGTCCCAAAAATTAAACAGTGAAGACTGCTACTTCTCTAATTTTAACAGCTTTGGAAAAGTTCATAGTGTCAGTTCAAGCGTAATTGAGAGGAAATTTTTTCACAGTCTTTCTAAAAGAAAGAATTAAAAATAAAGCCTATTAAAACTCTATTGGGCTAGTTATTCCAAATTCTATATACAGAATTACAAAATTGAACAGTACGTTCTTGGCTCCCTGTCTGCCTTTTTCCCCTTCTTAGGAGAAAAAACCAAGGGTATTTTAGGTTTTTTAAAAAAAAATGTCCTTCAGCCTGTTAATTTGGAAGCACCACGATTCAGAGTGATTCATTGCAGCCGTGAATAAGGAATGTCACCGAAATAGTGAGATGGCCTGAACCACTTTAGAAATTAATGGACTGACTGTAATATACTGGTGCCTCTTTCATGCATCTATAATTGGAGTGCCAATTTATTTCCAATCATTTCAAGCACTGTAATTAGAGAGCATCATCGTTGCCTGTTTAACATTCATACGGGAAGCTGTCACATGAATGCCAGCCAGGGACCAATACTTTGCAACTGAGATACATGAACAAAATAGAAGGAAATATAAAAAGGTCTGGTTTGTTTTTAAGACCTGAGGTTTGGCCAAGATCGGCAGGATTAAATGAAGCAGTGGAGCTGCTGATGGATTTTTAAATCACAAAAGTTTCTTTTAAACATAGCCTCATTCAACATGTGGAGAGAAGAAAAACAAAGAATGACAACAGGCGATTGTTGTTGCACTGATATAACGATGACATTTCAATAGGCATCCCATGAGCATCTGCTATGTACCCAGGCATTCTGCTAGACACTGGAGAGATTGAGATAAAAATGAAACAATACCCATACACAGATATTCAAAAAGATGTTACATTGAGAGGTGGTTATACACTGCACATCGGGAGGGTACTTTTAAAATGGTATCTGCTGGATACCATTGTTTTCATTTCAAGTCTGTTGATGCAAAGGCAAAGACTGCATAAAATTTTACTATAATTTTTTCCCAATTTTAGAAACCAAAAATAGTTTAAATTCATGTTCAGACAAAGTTTTAACAAAAGAAATATTTATCCCTACCTATGAGCCCTGCCAACAGCTTAGGTGTTATCTCATCTGCTCCCATAATCGCATCCTGTCTTAACTAACCTCTGTTAAAACATTTGTATCGTGATATAATCTCCACTTCACATAAAGCAAGGCAAGGAACGTGTCTTAATCTCAATGCAAATTAAAGCACCAGGCTCATACTAGAGACTCATAACAGTTTTTCCTAAAATGGAATTAACAGGTACATGAATGAAGTTCCCTTTCATAACACCATTCATACTTATCAGCTTGTTTCCATCCCGTTTCTACCACTTAGGTAAGATCTTCAGCTTAACTGCCCTCCATTCAATACCTAGATGCTAGTGAAAGATTAAATCTTCCCTAAACACCTTTATGCATGCCACAAAACTTTACCCAAAGCTTTTGATTACTCCCCATTGAACGGAAAATAAAATATTATCTCCTTAGCCTATTTTTCTGAGTCCTCCACCACCTTGTAATCCACCTCTGTACACTTATTCTTAATATTAAGGATTAAATGTTACTCCATAATGTAATATTTTTTGAGTTACAGTATTTGCAAAATTTAAACTTCAAATCATCAAATATTTAGTACCAATTCAAGTACCAGTTTTTATACTCATTATGAAGTTATAATTATAGGAATTTTATGGATACATAAAAATTATAATGATAGCTACTTTAACAGTGAGTTAGAAAATAATTATATGTTATTAAATTAATAAGGAAAGAGAAAGCTTACTTGAGAGGGTATGAAATAGAAAAGTTTGCCAGAGGATAGACAGAAGAAGAAAAAACAGATTTTAAACAAATTGCCAAGCCAAAGCTCTCATTCTCCCCTGAGAACAGAAAGATTGACTAAGTGCTCTGAGCACAATCATGGCTCCTGAGAAGACAGTATAACCTTTCTTTTGAACTTGGCTGGTAATCATCCATCTATGTGAGCTTTTCAGAGCCACAAGAATTAACATTGACTAGGTAGTGGTAGATTTATATGGGTAATTGAAACAGTGATTCTTGACATCAATTTATATGGGTAATTTTATTACTATTAATAAAGCACAATGGTAATTATAAAGTGTGATTAATACAAATAAATCTATTATTGAAGTAATATCAATGGTCTAATGAGAAAAGAAACTCCGAAGTTATAAATTTTCTTTGAAGAGGGAAGAGAAAAATAACCATTTAGCCCACAGTATGTGTTCCAAACTCTGTTAGATACTTTGTGTACATTATTTCACTAAAACTGTAAAGTCAATAGTATTATCAGAGGTGAGTAAAAGAGCTCAGCAAGGTTAAATAATTTGCCCAAGGTCAATCAGTAGTAGATACAAAGCTGAGATTTGAACTCAAATCTCTCAAAATCCAAAGTTACGTATCTTTCATTTCACTAAAATTTTTCATGGAGAAAATGAAAAATAACTAAGGGGAAAAAAAATATGAGTTCCCCCTGTGTCACAATAGGATCAACAATGTCTCTGCAGAGGCAGGGTCACAGGTTCGATCCTCGGCAGTGGGTTAAGGATCCAGCATTGCCGCGGCTATGGCATAGGTTCCAACTCTGGCTCAGAGTCAATCCCTGGCCCAAGAACTCCATATGCCACAGGGCAGCCCCCTCCCCCCCCCCAAAAAAAAATGAAGTAGAATTTGGACATCTCACATCTCATGCAATAGTAAGTTTTATGAGGAAAGTATTTTATAAAGATAAATCTTCATGTGGACCAGCCATCCACTGACACCATCACTAAAGCTTCCGACAGTTGCACTGTGACAACATGTAGCCACTCTGAATGAATGGTGGTAAAGAACTATCAGTGCAGAGAGGGCAATGGTGTGATTAGTTGTGGATATAAGTGTGAATGTGCCTGTGGATAAAGAGCAAGTTAAAAAAAAAAAACTATTTAAAATCAGAATTCTAAATACTAAGCCCACTCCCTCAAGGTTTTACATTCCTTTAAAAAAATGGATTTTTACTTCGTCACTAGACATGTACATATTAGATATTCTAATTTTCCAAAACAGAGAGCAACCAAGAGAACACAGAGCATCTTTGGCATTCAGACCGTGTGAAAAAAAGAAAAAGACAAGAAAAGAAATTCATAGTTACTTGTATTTTGAAAAAGTATTGAAAAGTGGTAGCTCCTGTATTCACTAGAAAAAGTTCTATTTGAAATAATACTTATTTTGAAGGTTCCAAGGAATGGGAGATGGGAAATACCCTTAATTGGTGCCCCATCAAGATGCCTATTATGTCTCTCATGTCATACTGTTAACATGGTATGGTAATATCACAGGATGAATAAAGGACCACACATAGAATGTTAATATATTTGTATCAAGTGGATTACAAATACATCCGTTTGATACGTTGCTGGGAGAAAAAAAAATCAATCACTGGAAAAAAAAAAATCCAGAAGACAAAATTATCAAATTGGGAGAATGCTACTGGGCACAATAGATCAAACAATTCAGCAACCTTGTAAAATGAGCCAAATTACCATGATGAAATTTAATGATGATAAATATACAATCCACCGAGACCATGAAAATCAAAAACACAAGTACATGATGATTAAGATATTAGGTAATTGCCATTTATGTGTAAAAGGCCTAGACACAAGCTGACAGCAAGCTCAATATAAGTCAATATTTTGACATTAAAATACTTTATCTTAATCTATAATACTAGAAGTGTAATATCCAAATAAAAGGGATGGCAGTCTCCCTGTGCTTTGTGTTGATCACATATTAAGTACTGTTTTCTTAGAGACAAAAGATTAAATAAGGTCTATTGAAAACAACACCTAGAAACAAGGTCAAAGAACAAACAGCTGAAGAATGCCTACAAGAAATGCGAAAGCTTTTCTCACACATTGAAAATACAGTAACATAGATGATACCCTACCCAATCACAGAGAGCAGAACTAAGACTAAAGAAGATAGGAAATGAAATTGAAACATGCCTCATTCTCATGCAATAGTAAATTTAAGAAGTATTTTATAGATAGGAACCTTGAAAGGACAGCCCGACGTGGACTGTGCATCCACTGACACTAGCAAGACAGCAGAACACATTTCACTGGACTTTATGCAGAGAAGTGAATTCCTAGGCATCAACAGAGCAGGACCCCAGGCTTCCCTCACATGGGCAGAGCCTGCCCTAGGAAGCTGACCCCATTGTGGAGAGCAGTCCAGAGTAAATCAGGCAGACAGGTCTGTGTATTTAGCTTCCTTACCCCACTCTCAGGCCTGTTCCCATATCCCAGCTTCTCAGTACCATATCTGATATCACTCACCAGACCTTAAACTATTTAAGTTTTATCAAAGCCTAACTTACCTGAGGATAGAGAACTACCCAACTCCATCCAACTCTGGCTATTCTGACCCAAGTAAGGGGAAAGCACTTGTGAAGTTTACTGCTCAAGAGCACAGGCTTATTAAAATCCTGACACTTAATCATAGGACGATAGACTGCTTCTCCTCTACCCACACCTCATCACCACATTACTAAGACCAATTTTCTACAGGTCCTTTCACCCAGGGAATTAGGCTCACCTTTCAACAACAACAACAACAACAAGTTACAAAGATACTAAAAAGAAAAAGGCACAGTTTGAAGAGAAATAGCAAACACCAAAATCAGCCACAGATATGGTAGGGATGCTGGAATAATTAGACCAGGAATTTTTTTTAAAACTATGATTAATATACTAATGACTCTAATGGATAAAGTAGACAAAGTGCAGTAACAGGAAATTTAAGCAGAGAAATGGAATTTCTAAGATGAATCAAAAAATGCTAGGAGATGAAAAACACTTTAACAGAAATAAAGAATGACTTTGATGGGCTCATTAATAGACAGAATGTGGCAGAGAAAAGAATTTCTACCTTGAGAATATGTCATAGAAACTTCCAAAACAGAAAAGCAAAGAAAAAAGATTGATGGGAAAAAGAACAGAATGTTCCAAATATGTTACATTCATAATGGGGAAGAAAGATGTGGAACAAATATTGAAACAATAATGACTGAGAATTTCCCCCCAATTAATGTCAGACACCAAACTACAAATCAAGAAGATTAGAGAACACCAAATATGATAAATTCAAAAAAAACCAAAACAAAACAAAAACTCAGACAAACAAAAAACACTACATCCCAAGCATATTATACTCAAGCTGCAGAAAATCTAAGATAAAGAAAAAATCTTGGGAGGAGTCAAAGGGAAAAAACATCTTATCCAGAGAGGAGCAAAGATAAGAATTATATCCAATTTCTTCTCAGAAATAATACAAGCAAGAAAAGAGAAGTGAAATATTTAAAGTTTTGAAAGAAAATTTAGAAACCTAAAATCATGTATCCTGTGAAATTACCCTTTAAAATTGAAAGAGAAATGAAGTCATTCGTGGATACACAAAATTTGGAGAAATTTATTGCCATTGGACCTGTCTTGCAGAAAATGTTAAAAGAAGTTTTTTAGAAAGAAGAAAAATGATGCAGTTTAGAAATCTAGATGTACATAAGAAAGGAAGAGCACTGCAGAAGGAATAACTGAAAATAAAATAAGAACTTTTATTTTCTATTCTTAATTGATGTAACAGATAACAGCTTATTCAAAATAAAAACATCAACAATATACTGGAGTATATATACATATATGTGTGTGTGTGTGTGTGCTTATGTATAAGCAAAATGAATAACAGCAATGACACAAATAACAAGAAGGAAAAATCAGAAATTTATTTTATTATAATACACATGTACTACTTGTGAAGCAGTATAGTGTTATTTATTTAAAGTGAACTTGTATTACTTGTTAATGTATTTTGCAAACTCTTGGGCAACCATTAAAAAGGGGAAAAATGTGTAAGTGATACACAAAGAAACAAGAGAAAGCAAAACTATATAAAATGCTCAATTAAAACCACAAAAGGAGAGGATAGAGCAGATGGCATGGCTTCTTGACTTTTGGCTAAGATCAAGTGCACTGTCTGTTCTTATCAGTTTAACGTCTGAAATGTCCTCTATCCGAGGACAATCATTAAATGGATTTTTGGAGCAGGGAGTTGGCATAGGACTCTGCCCACTCCACCCACAGCCTGGTATTGCAGTATCTCCAAGAACAGTGAAGCCCTTCTTATAACTGTGGTTGTCAAAGGTAGGTTCTCTATCTCTTTCATTTTCATTTTTTAGTGGGGCTAATCTCACTTTTGCTAGTACTTGGGTTTTTCATGAGTGGTCTTGAATATTCTCTTCCAATTTTTTTGACTTGAGAAGTGTGACCTGCACAAGGCAGGTCAGTGGCCCACAAAGGTTTAGATATGGTGGTGGCCTATGTGGGATTTAAGCCTATGGACCACCAAGTGCATTCACTCTTATCACTCTATGCCAGTTGCTGTCGTCTGCCCAAGGGCTTTTTACCTTAGCTGTTGAAGTTGCAATACCCCCAACACCAGGAACTAGCTTCTTCCAGCTCTGCAAAGGTGGAATCTCCTGGTAACATGTATAAATGCTTAAGTAGATGGCAGAAATGAGGGTTCAGCTTCTATCCAGGCTCCATGCTCTTCACTGATTCAAGCCCACCTGACCACCAGGTATTTACACCTTCAATAGGGTCTGTTGCTCCAATATCACCCCTGTGCCTGTGGTCAGGAGAAGCCAGAACCTCATAGGTCTTCCAGTCTCTTATTCCTCCAGACTCCCCTACAGGTCATTCCCTGGAAAGTTTAAGCTCCTGTCTCTCTCCAACATCATTCCTGGTGATCTCAACAGCTACAGAGATGGGCCTATCAGTTCCTTAACATCAGCCCAATCTACCACCCATTCCCCTGGTCTGACCCTAGTTCTAGTCATTACTAAAAAAATGGGGGGGGGGGGAATGAAAGGAACAAAAAGAGTGGAAAACAAAATAGGAACAAAGAACAAGAACAATAAATAGAGAGTAGTAATAAATACGGTTGATATTAATTCAACTATACCAGTAATCAGTTTAAATGTCAACGATTCTATACACCAATGAAAATATAGTCCGAGTGGATCAAAAAAACAAAATCCAACTATATGTCATCAATAGGATATAATCCTCTTTAAATATAAAGAAACAAATAGATTAAAAGTAGAGATGGGCGAATTTCCAGTAGCCTAGCAGCTAAGGATCTGGCATTGTCACTGCCATGGCTGGGGTCACTGCTGTGGCATGGGTTTGATCCCTGGCTCTGGAACTTCTGCATGCCATGGGCATGGCCAAAAAAAAAGTAAAGAGATAAAGAAAGATATACCATGTGAACACTAATCAAAATAAAGCTAGAGTAGCTATATTAATTTCAGATAATGCATACTTCAGAGCAAAGAAAGCTACCAGGAATGAAAAGAGTGTTATATAATGATTAAGAGAGTCAATTCTCCAAAAAAAAATAACAATTCTTAATGTGTATGTGCCTTTACATGAGGCAAAAAAAGAATAGAACTGCAAGGATCAAGAGATGAACCTACTACTATGGTCAGAAAAGTTACCCTCTATCAGAAATGGACAAACTCATTAGTCATAAAATCAGTAAAGATATAACTGAACTCAAAAGCACCTTCAATCAAGTAGAAATCATTGAAATGTAGACTATGTTATTCAACCACAGCAAAATATACATTCCTTTCAAGCTTACATGGGATATTACCAAGATAGAGCACATTTTGAGCCATAAAAAGCACCTTAACTTCTACACTGTTGGTGGGAATGTAAACTGGTGCAAGCATTATGGAAAACAGTATGGAGGTTCCCCAAAAAACTAAATAGAGTTGCTATATGATCCATCAATCCTGTTTCTGAACATATATCCAGGCAAAACTATAATTTTAAAAGATATATACACTTATGTTCATAGCAGCACTCTTTACAACAGCCAAGACATGGAAACAACCTAAATGTCCATCGACAGAGGAATGAAGAAAGAAGATATGGCATGTACACACACACACACACACACACACACACACACACACACACACACACAAGGGAATACCACTCAGCCATAAAAAGAATGGAATAATGCCATTTGCAGCAACATGGATGGACCTAGAGATTATCATACTAAGTGAGGTAATTCAGAAAAATAAAGACAAATACTATATGATATCACTTATATATAGAATCTAAAATATGACACAAATGAACCAACCTAAAAACAGAAACAAACTCATAATTATAGAGAACAGACTTGTGGTTGTCAAAGGAGAGAGGGGTGGAGGGAGTGGGACAGACTGGGAGTTTTGGATTAGTAGATGCAAACTATTATATATAGAAGGGATAAACAAAAAGGACCTACTGTATAGTACAGGGAACTATATTCAATATCTTAAACTATAATGGAAAAGAATATATATGTATAACTGAATCACTTTGTTGCATAGCAGAAATTAACACAACATTGTAAGTCAGGTATACTTAAATAATTTATTAAAAGCACATTAACAAATTTAAAAGAATAGCAATCAGACAATATATGCTCTCAGACCACAGTGGAATTAAACTAGAATTCAACAACAGAAAGATAGCTGGAAAATTGCAAAGTACTTGGGTGTTAATGCACTCTTAAACACTGGCTCAAAGACGAAATGTCAAGAAAAATTAAGCAATATTTTGAACTAAGTGAAAATGAGAATACAAAGTATCAAAATTTGTGAGATGCAGTGAAAGCAGGGCTTAAAAGAAAACTTACACTATTGGAGTATATATTAGAAAAGAAGAAAGATCTAAAATTGATGTTTCAAGCTACTAACTTAGGGAATTAGACAAGAACAGAAAATTAAATTCAAACTAAGCAGAAGAAAAGAAATACAAAATAAGTCAGAAATCAATGAATTTGAAAACAGGAAATGAAATAGTAAAAAAATCAACAAATCCAAAATCTTAGTCTTTGAAGAGATCAATAAAAGTAATAACTTCTAGTCAGATTAAGAAAAAAGCAGAAAGAAAATATAAATTACTAACATTAGAAATGAAAGAAGTGATATCACTACAGATCTCATGAACCTTAAATGAATGAATAATCAATAGTGTGAACTCTCAGCCCACAAACGTGAAAACGCAGATAAAATGAACTGACTTGTGAAAAGACCCCATCTGTCAAATTCACGCCAGAAGAAATAAACAATCTGAATAGGTCCAATTCCTTAAAATAAAATGTACCAAAAATTAACAATCTTCCAAAATAGAAAGCACCTATGGGTTTACTGGTGAATTCTCTCAAGTATTTATGGGAAAAAAAAAACGGTATAAATTCTCTACAATCTCTTTCAGAAGATTAAAGGAGAGGAATATTTTGTAACTCATTCTATGAAGCCAGCATTATCCTAAATCAAACCCAAACAAAAATATTACAAAAAACTCTACAGATCAGTATCTCTCATAAATACAGATGGAAAAATTCTCAATAACATATTAGCAAATAAAATCCAACAATATGTAAAAAAGAATTATATACCAGGACCAAGTAGGATTTATCCCAGTTATGCAAGGCTGGTTCAACATTTGAAAATCAATGTAATCCAACACATCAAAAGGCTACAGAATAGGAGTTACCATCCTGGCTCAGCAGACACAAATCTGATTAGCATCTGTGAGATGCAGGTTAAATTCCTGGCCTCACTCTGTGGGTTAAGGATCTGGTATTGCTGTGAGCTGTTGCATAGGTTGCAGGCATGGCTTGGATGTGGTGTTGCTGTGGCATAGACTGACTGCTACAGCTCCAATTCAACACACAGCCTGGGAACCTCCATATGCCATGGGGGTAGCCCTAAAAAAAAAAAAAAAAGACAAAAATTTTTTTTAAGGCTACAGAACAAAAAATCACATGATCTTATCAACAGACACAGATAAAGCATTTGACAAAATCCAGCATCCATCCAAGATAAAAGAAAACCTTCAGTATCTTCCTCAACTTGATAAAGGACCTCTACAAAAATCCTATACCTAACCTTATACTTAGATGATCAGGAACAAGGCAAGGATATCCCCTCACCACTATTTTTCAACACCATACTAGAAGTTCTAGTTATGTGATTATGCATAATATGATTATGCATTATGAAATTATGGATGGGGAATAAAAGATGCATATACTGGGAAGGAAGAAATAAAACTATCTTTGCTACAGATGAAGTAACTATACATAGAAAACGCAAAAGAATCAACAAAAACATTCCTATAATCAATGTAGAGTTTTTTGAGGTTGCAGGAGTCAATGTTAATATACAAAAATTAATCACTTAGCGATAAACTATCAATGAGCAAATGTAATTTGAAATTTCAGATATAATACTATTTATATTAGCATCCAAAAATGAAATATTTAGGCATAAATTTAACCAAAATGTAGACAATATGAATGAGAAAAACTAAAAAAATCTATTGAAAGAAATGAAAGAACTAAATATAGTCTCCCCTCCATATCCACAGGTTCCACATCCACAGATTCAATCATCTACAGTTGAAATACAGTAAAAGAGGAGTTCCTGTCATGGCTCAGTGGTTAATGAATCCGACTAGGAACCATGAGGTTGCAGGTTCAATCCTTGGCCTTGCCCAGTGGGTTAAGGATCTGGCGTTGCCGTGAGCTATGGTGTAGGTCACAGACACGGCTCAGATCCTGCGTTGCTGTGGCTGTGGCATAGGCTGGTGGCTACAGCTCCGATTAGACCCCTAGCCTAGGAATCTCCGTATGTCACGAGTGCAGCCCTAGAAAAGGCAAAAAAGACAGACAGACAGACAGACAGACAGACAGAAAGAAAGAAAAGAAAGAAAAAAAAACAAAAAACAAAAAAACAAAAAACTCCAGAAGTTTCCAAAAAGCAAAACTTAAATTTGCTACACACGGACAACTATTTATATGTCATTTAAATTGTACTTGCAATCATTTACATGATATCTATATTGTATTTGGTATTATAAGTAATCTAGAAATGATTTAAACAGGAAATATGTATAGGTTATATGCAAATACTATGCCATTTTAATTAAGGGACTTAAGTATCCATGGATTTTGGTATACATGGGGGATTCCAGAACCAATTCCCAGCAGATACCATGGGATGGTTATATACAGAGACAGTCCATGTTTATGGATAGGAAGATTCAATATTGTAAAGATGTCAGTTCTTCCCAACTTGTTCTGTATATTTAATGTAATCCAAATCAAATCTCAGTAAATTATTTTGTGGATACCAATAAACTGTTTCTAAAGTTTATATGGAAAGGAAAAAGACCCAGAACAGTCAACACAATATTGAAGAAGAATAAAGGTGAAGAACTGGCACTACCCAAGTCCAAGACTTACTATGATGAAACAGTATCAAAACAGTATGGTAATGGCAAAAGAACAGACAGATAGATCAGAATAAAGAACCCCAGAAATAGACCCACATAAATATAGTAGACTGGTCTTTGACAAAGCAGCAAACTCAATGAAATGGATTAAAGACAGTCTTTTCAACAACTGGTATTGGAACAAATGGAAATTCACACGGGAATAGGAAGGAAGGAAGGAAGGAAAGAAAGGAAGAAAGAAAGAAAAATTCCTGCTGTGGCTCAGCAGTTAACGAATCTGACTAGCATCCATGAGGATGCAGGTTCAATCCCTGGCCTTGCTCAGTGGGTTAGGGATCCAGCACTGCTGTGAGCTGTGGTGTAGATCACAGACGTGGCTCAGATCCTGTGTCGCTGTGGCTGTTATGTAGGCCAGCAGTTACAGCTCTGATTCAACCCCTAGCCTGGGAAGCTCCAGAGGGAGGGAAAGAGGGAAAGGAGGAAAGAGGAGAGAGGAAGGAAGGGAAGGGGAAAAGGAACTAAACTAAAAAGGAATCCTCACACAGGCCTTACACCTTTCACAAAAATTGACTCAAAATGGATCATAGACCTAAATATAAAATGCAAAATTTTAAAAGTCATAGGAGATAGCAGAAGAGAAACTAGATGACCTTGGACAAGGAAACTACTTTTTTGATAAAATACCAAACACATGTTCTGTAAAATAAATAATTGATAAGCCGGACTTCATTAAAATTAAAAACTGCTCTGTGAAAAACGTCAAGGGGATGAGAAGACATGCCACAGACTGGAAAAAAATATTTTCACGACATCTGAGCAAGGACTATTTTCCAAAACATACAAATAACTCTTAAAATTCAACCATCAGAAAATGAACAACCCAATTAAAAGTGGGCAAAAGACCTGATACCTCAACAAAGCTATATAGAGATCAAGTTTTTATACAAAAAGATGTTCAAGAGCATATTTCATTAGGAAGTTACAAATTAAAGTAACATAGTGAGACACTACCGTATAAGATTAGACTGGCTAAAATCAAATACACTGACAGTACCAAATGCCAGTGAGGATATAGAGAAGCAGGGACTCTCATTCATTGCTGGTGGAAACGCAAAAGGGTATAGTCACTTTGGAAGCTAGTCTGGAAATTTCTTATAAAATCAAGCACATTTTACCACATGCCGTAGAAATTGTGCTCCTTGGTATTTACCCAAATGAGCTGAAAACTTATGTTGATACAAAAATCTGCAATAAAGTATTTATAACAACTTTATTCATAATTATGAGAACTGGGAAGGAACCAAAATATTCTTCAGTAGGTGAGTGGACAAAAAACTATGATACTTCCAGACAATGAAATATTATTCAGCACTAAAAAGGAATGTACTATCAAGCCCTAAAAGATAAGTAGGAAACTTAAATGCGTATTACTAGGTGAAAAAAAACACCCAAAGGAAAGGCTATAAACCATATCATTCCAACTAAATAACATTCTGGAAAAAGGTAAAATTATAGGACCAGGGTCTAGGGAAGAGGATGAACAGGCAGAGCACAAAGGCTTTTCTGGGGAATGAAACTATTCTGTATATTATAATGGTGAATATATGTCATTCATTTGTCAAAGCCCATAGGATGTACAACATCAAGGGTTAATCCCATTATACACTACAGACTCTGTACAATAATGATCTATCCATGTAGGTTCCTGGATTGTTAACAAACATACAGGACCTTGACATTGAAGGACATTGTGTTCATATGGGGGCAAATCTCTGTATCTTCCATTCAGTTCTGTTGAGAATCTGAAACTACTCTAAAAAATAAAACTTTAAAAAAATGAAGCTAAGAGTACTTTTTCGCTAGGTTTCTATGAGAATTTGATCTCCCATACTTAAAGTATCAAGTGCAGGGTCTTGCTGGCACATCACAGCTGCCCACAAAACCTGAGCATGAAAGGTATTCAGTATTAAATGGATCTTCTTCCTTTCTCTCTTCACTCATATTTTATAGCTAAAATCAAAAAATTAGAAAATGTTCTCTGGATTCCAGATTTCCCCATAGCTAAGGAGTATCCGGTTGAAATTTCTTCATCCAAACAGAATACAGGTTCTCTCCCATCCTTATTAATGGGTCACAACAGTAGTAAAAGCCCATCGCTTGACACCTAAGTGTGGAAGCTACTGCTTGAGAATTAGAAAGATAGTTATTTCTTAAAAAAAAAATAATCCTAGAATCCTTAGTTGTCATTGATTAAAACAACTGGATGCATTCTCCAGCAGTCTCTCTATGACCCTTGGCATGATATTAAACCTCTCTAAACCTCTCTGTACCTCTGGTCTCCCTTTTTTGAAATGAGGTCATGATATTACTCTCAGGAATTAAAAAATAAAAAATTTAAAAAAAAGATAACAGTAGGATAATAACTGCTTATGGCACTCTGCAAGAGAAACTGAGAAACTCTCAGCCAGGCCTGGTAATTAAAAGCTTAGCAGTATATCTACAGTATCATAACTTTCCTTACAGTAACATTCTAAACTGTCTGAATCCCTGCAGTAGTTAGCAGAATAGTGTAGCGAAAGGATAATGCACTTTCAAGTTCAATGGATCTGTCCATGCCTGTGTGACCTTGGGTACATAAATCCTCTGAGCCTCGGTTTTGTTATTTGCAAACTGATGATGATAATACCAACTCCAATAGGTTTCTATGAACACTAAAGAAAAAAAATAATGTGATTGAGTTATAGTCCATATCCATTACTTTTTCCTGAGTAAATTAAAATCAGACTCTTCGGGTATATTGTTCTTCTTTTTCAAATAGAGGAGGAAGGAAGGAAGGCAAATGATTATCACTGAGAGTACAGTCAAAAGAAGACAGTTAAAAAAAAGGGGGGGGTGTTCCCATTGTGGCTCAGTGGGTTAAGAATGTGACCTAGTGTTCATGAAGATGTGGGTTTAATCACTGGCCTCACTCAGTGGGTGAAGGATACTGCATGGCTTCTAGCTGCGGTAGTCATACATGTGGCTCAGATCCTGTGTTTCTGTGGCTGTGGTGTACACTGGCAGCTGCAGCTCCAATTTGACCCCTAGCCTAGAAATTTCCAATTGCCACAGGTGCTGCTGTAAAAAGGAAAATAAATAAATAAAAAGAGCTAACTCTGTTGAGTTCCTGAGGTCATCAGATCAGAGGAAGAGAGAGCAGATACACAAGTGCTCATCTGGTTAGTGGCCTAGAGTATGGTCTTCCAATGTGCTGGTAACAGTTTAAGCAAGCTTTCAATCCAAGAACTTGGTGACTCCAAGTCACTTCCTGCAATAATACTTGAATAACAACTCCTAAGTATATTCAGGTCCTAATCCCTGGAACCTGTGAATTTTGTGGTATATATATAAGGTTCATGAGATGAGATGAACCTGGATTACACAGGTACACCCTAAATGTAATCTTACATATCCTCATAAAAGGGAGATAGAAGGAAATTTGACTACCCAAGAAGAAATGAGAACATGATGACAGAAGTAAAGATTGGACTGACACGCTTTGAAAAAGGATGAAGGAAGCACAAAGAATAAACCCTAGAAGCCTGGAGTTCCCTGGTTGTTCAGTGTTTTAAGGATCTGGCATTATTAGTGCTGTAGTAAGCTTATGGCTATGGCATGGGTTTGATCCTTGCCCTGGAATTACTGTGTGCCAAAAAAAATAATAATAAAATAAATTTTAAAGCCTAAACCTCAAAAAGGTAAGGAAACACATTTTCACTTCCAGAGCTTCAAATTCCACCTACACCTTGATTTTTAATCCAGTTAAACTCATTTCAGACTTCTGACCTTAATTGCAAAATAATATATTTGTGTTGTTTTATGCCACTAAATATTGTTACAGTAGCAACAGGAAACTAATGTACCTTTTATTTTGGAACTTGTTCAACACAATGAAACAAAGTTCAAAAAGCAAAGCAAAGAAACATGAATGGTGATATACATTTAGGGCCTTAGGAAGTCATGAATTCTGGTTTGATCATGCAGATTTCTCAGAACAGAAGGAATGTTCCCAAGAGGCAGTCAAATGCTGAGTAGGAGACCCTGATGGGAACTATATTATCTAAAGACAAGAGAAGATGCTCTGTAAAGTTAGCCTATGATATATAATTGATTTCATTTGTTTTAGCTGGAGCTTAATTTGAATTGTCTATATCAGTAGAAGAACTCATATTGATTTCTTTAAAATTTAAATGAACCTCCTGTGTACCTTCCATATTTTTAAAACCTGAGATGAATATTGTTCTTTTATGTTTGTGATGAAAGGTGCAGACAATGAATTTGGAATTTTATGGCTTGAGGTTAAAATACGGTTTATATGTGTAAACATTAAAATCCAGTTAAATCTATTAACTTTTCTTCAATGGAATGCTTGTCTTCTAAGTACCAGCTGCTTTGCACCAGCATGCAAGGTCTGCCATGATCTGAAATGTACATCATCTCCTTCTGCTTGGAATCCTATACCCTACCTTTGCAAAGAGTTTCAGCACTGGCATGTCTGGTTTCCATGTCTTTGGAAATACTGTGCTTTCTCCTTGAAATATTCTCTCTTCCATCCCTCAGCCTCCATTAGTAGGAGAGAGGATGCCTACTCATTCTTTAGGGCCCAAACATGCAATGTCACCAGCTCCATGAAGCTTCTCTGAACTCCAGTTCATTATTCCTTTCTCTGTGTCCCAGAGTATACCACACACATTGCTGACTCCTGCTTCTCCTCCACTTAGTGGTATGGATTGTCTGAAAGTACTGGCCAAAAGGAAGAGGCCAAGAAGTAAATCTAGGGGTTCCCATCATGGCTTAGCGATAACGAACCTGACTAGTATCCATGAGGATGCAGATTCAATCCCTGGCCTCACTCAGTGGGTTAAGGATCCCACGGCATTGCTGTGAGCTGTGGTGTAGGGTGTGGACATGGCTCAGATCTGGTATTGGTGTGGCTGTGGTAGGCCAGCAGCGGCAGCTCTGATTCTACCCCCCCCCCCCCCCCCCCCCCCGCAAAAAAAAGAAAAGAAAAAAAAAGAAAAGAAATTAATGGAAATAGTCTAATAAGAAAGCAGCCACCTATAGGAGAAAGACCATGTGTGTTTCGGATTTTATAGAAAAATCCACTTAATGAAGGATCACGTTAATTGGTCCAAATATGCATGTTCTTGATTCCTTCATGCCTGTAGTCTACTATTCTTCCAGCATTCCTGTTTGGTCTCTTCCTCCACCAAATCTTATTAATATCTACATTCCTTTTTTCAAATTTACTTATAATTCATTTTTATTTCTGCTAACACTGACAGCCGCCCCCTCCTCCTATAAAATAATGCTCCCCACTGAATACCTCCTCTGATCAATACCACAACTCAATATTCTCCCATTTTATGTGGTTCAAAGATTTTTCACCTTCCTTTAATAAAAGTACTACCTCATTACTTTCCATATACATACATTCTGATCAGAAATCTCACTTCTCATTTGACCAGCATTTGTGATCAATAACCTAATTGCCAGTCTAATCTCCAATTCATAGCTCACAGGATTTAGGTTGCTCCATACATGGCCTTTTTATACATGATATTGGAAAACTCATCATTAGCTCCTCTGTGTTACCTTACCTATTTTTGTTTTATCATGGATTCATGGATCATTCAGAAGATTCAATTTAATTCTATTAACTCTACTGGTTGTTTCTTATTCTCAAATTATTATTCTTTGGCCACTATGAGTTCTCTTTTCAGGTTGATGGGCTTTTGTTTTTGTTTTTCCCAAAACAAGATGACTTGAACTGCTCAAATTTATTTTGATATTTCTTGCTCCAAGATGTAAAATTGATTCATGAGATGTAGTGCTGTTTAGTAGAAAATGAAACAACTGGCCCATATCCACAGAGGTGTATAGGACATTGTTCCATGCCATTACATTCATGCAGCTGTAATAACAAAGAGCCTGCTGAAACCTACAGTGATAGAGTACAGATTCCTTAAAGAGAGAGACGGTATTCCTAAGTTTCGTGTAGGTTTCAAATTGATCACTACTTTTTTTTACTTTATTCAAAAATGAGAGTATGCAAAATCAATATAATCTTTTTTGAAGCCTCCAGTTTTGTCCACTAATAGGGGTGTTCCATCCTACAGAGTAATGGCAATGATTTCACAGGTGTTTACTCATTCTCAACTCATGAAGATATATATATTAAATAAGTATAGCTTTTTGCATGAAAATCATATGTCAATAAGATGTCTGAAAGGTTTAAAAAATAACCTTGATGATGGAAAGCTTCTATAATGTTGAACACCATAATCCAAAACAGTAGCCACTAACTACATGTGGGTATTAAGCATGAGAAATGTGGCTGGTGTGAATGGAATGAGGAAGTGAATGCTTTAAGTCATTTTAATTAATGTCAATTTAATTAGCCACTTTTGGTTAGTGGCTACTGTATTGGACAACACAGCTATAGAAGATCATCAAATAAAACTATAGACTTAAAAAGTCTTCCTCGTAGTTCTCGTCATGGCTCAGGGGTTAACAAATCCAAATAGGAACCATGAGGTTGCAGGTTCGACCCCTGTCCTTGCTCAGTGGGTTGGGAATCCGGCATTGCCATGAGCTGTGGTGTAGGTCACAGACACGGCTCAGATCCTACGTTGCTGTGGCTCCAGCGTAGGCCAGTAGCTGCAGCTCCTATTAGACACCTAGCCTGGGAGCCTCCATATGCCATGGGAGCAGCCCTAGAAAAGGCAGAAACACCAAAAAAAGTCTTCCTCATTCAAAAAGAAGATATTGCAATCATCAATATATATGCCCCTAATATAGGAGCACCCAGATACCTACAACAAATACTAACCGATAAAAGGAGAAATTGATGGGAATACAATCATAGTAGAAGACTTTAACACCCCACTCACGTCAATGGACAGATCCTCTAGACAGAAAATCAATAAGGCAACAGAGATCCTAAAGGACACAATAGAAAAGTTAGACTTAATCAACATTTTCAGGACATTATATCCAAAAAAATCAGAATATACATTCTTCTTAAGTGCACATGGAACATTCTCAAGAATTGATCACATACTGGGGCACAAAGCTAACCTCAAAAAATTTAAGAGTACAGAAATTAGTTCAAGTATCTTCTCTGACCACAACGGCATGAAACTAGAAATCAATCGCAGGAAAAGAAATGAGATATAACAAACTACAAGGAGACTAAACAACACGCTACTAAAAAACCAATGGGTCCATGAGGAAATCAAGAAGGAAATTAAAAAATACCTCAAGACAAATGATAATGAAGACACAACCATTCCAAATATATGGGATGCTTTGAAAGTGTGCAGAGGGAAATTCATAGCAATACAGGCCTTCCTCAAAAAAGAAGAAAAATCTCAAATCAACAACTTAACCCAACACCTAAATGAATTAGAAAAAGAGGAACAAAACCTAAACTCAGCAGAAGGAAGAAAATCAAAGATCAAAGAGGAAATCAATAAAATAGAGATTCAAAAAACAATAGTCAAAATCAATAAAACCAGTAGCTGGTTCTTTAGAAAGGTAAACAAAATTGACAAACCTCTGGCTAGACTCATCAAGAAGAGGAGAGAAAAAACACAAATAAACAAAATAAGAAATGAAAAAAGAGAAGTCACAACAGATACTACAGAAATACAAAAAAAAAAAAACATGAGAGAATACTATGAACAATTATATGCCAATAAATCTGACAACCTGGAAGAAATGGACAATTTTCTAGAGACTTACAGCCTGCCAAAACTGAATCAAGAAGAAATACATCAACTGAACAGACTGATCATTAGAAATGAAATGGAATGTATCATAAAAACACTCCCTACAAATAAAAGCCCAGGACCAGATGGCTTCACAGGTGAATTCTACCAAACATACAAAGAGGAACTTATACCCATCCCCTTAAACTTTTCCAAAAGGTTGAAGAAGAAGGAATACTCACAAAGACATTCTATGATGCCACCATCACCCTAATACCAAGACCAGACAAAGATACCACCAAAAAAGAAAACTATAGGTCAATACCTTTGATAAATATAGATGCAAAAATTCTCAACAAAATTTTAGCCATCTGAATCAACAACATATAAAAAAGATCATACACCACGACCAGGTGTGATTCATCCCAGGTGCATAAGGATGGTTCAATATATGCAAATCAATCAACATCATACACAGCATTAACAAAACAAAAGTCAAAAACTATACGATCATCTCAATAGTTGCAGAAAAAGCATTTGACAAAGTCCTCCATCCATTCATGATCAAAACTCTTACCAAAGTGGGTATAGAGGGAACGTACCTTAACATAATAGAAGCCAGTTATGACAAATCCACAGCAAATATAATACTCAATGGAGAAAAGCTGAAAGCCTTCCCACAAAATTACGAAACAAGACAAGGATACCCACTCTCACCACTATCATTCAACATAGTACTGAAGTCCTAGCCACAGCAATCAGAAAAACAAAAGAAATAAAAGGCATCCAAATAGGAAGAGAAGAGGTAAAACTGTCACAGTACACAGATGACATGATACTATGTTTAGAAAACCCCATAGACTCCACTCAAAAACTACCTGAACTAATCAACAAATTCAGCAAAGTAGCAGGATTTGAGATAAACATTCAGAAATCAGTCACATTTCTGTATACTAACAATGAAACATTAGAAAAGGAATACAAAAATGAAATACCTTTTAAAATTGCACCCCCCAAAAATCAAATACCTGGGAATACACCTCACCAAGGAGGTGAAAGTCTTCTATGCTGAGAACTATAAAACATATAACAAGGAAATTAATGAAGATGTAAAGAAATGGAAAGATATTCTATGCTCCTGAGTTGGAAAAATTAGCATTGTAAAAATGACCATACTACCCAAAGCAATCTGCAGATTCAATGCAATCCCTTTTAAATCACCCATGACATTTTTCACAGAACTAGAACAAACAATCCAAAAATTTATATGGAACTACAAAAGACCCAGAATTGCCAAAGCAATCCTGAGGAACAAAAAACCAAGCCAGAAGCATCTCTCCTAGACTTCAGGCAATATTATAAAGCCACAGTCATCAAGACAGTGTAATACTGGTACCAAAACAGACAGACAGACCAATGGAACAGAATAGAGAACCCAGAAATAAACCCAAACACATACAGTCAATTAATCTTTGACAAAGGAGGCAAGAATATAAAATGGGAAAAAGACAGTGTTTTCAGCAAACATTGCTGGGAAACCTGGACAGCTGCATGTAAATCAATGAAACTATAACACACCCTCACACCATGCACAAAAATAAACTCTAAATGGCTGAAAGACTTAAATATCAGACAAGACACCATCAAACTCCTGGAAGAGAACAGAGGCAAAACATTCTCTGACATCAACCTTACAAATGTTTCTCAGGTCAGTCTCCCAAAGCTACAGAAATAAAAGCAAAAGTAAACCAATGGGACCTCATCAAACTGACAAGCTTTTGCACAGCAAAGGAAACCCAAAAGAAAACAAAAAGACAACTTCCAGAATGGGAGAAAATAGTTTCAAATGATGCAACTGACAAGGGCTTAATCTCTAGAATATACAAACAACTTATACAACTCAACAGCAAAAAAGCCAACCACCCAATGGAAAAATGGCCAAAGCCTGAATAGACATTTCTCCAAGGAAGATATATATATGGTCAACAAGCACATGAAAAAATGCTCAACATCCCTGCTTATTAGAGAAATGCAAATCAAAACTACCTTGAGATACCACCTCACACCAGTCAGAATGGCCATCATTAATAAATCCACAAATAACAAATGCTGGAGGGGGTGTGGAGAAAAGGGAACCCTCCTGCACTGTTGGTGGGAATATAAGCAGGTACAGCCACTATGGAGAATAGTATAGAGGTACCTTAGAAAACTATACATAGAACTACCACATGACCCAGCAATCCCACTCTAGGGCATATATCTGGACAAAATTTTCCTTGAAAAAGACACATGCAGCTACATGTTCGTTGCAGCGCTATTCACAGTAGCCAAGTCATGGAAATAACCCAAATGTCCATCACCTGATGATTGGATTAGGAAGATGTGTTGTATATATACACAATGGCATATTACTCAGCCATAATACTGCCATTTGCAGCAACATGGATGGAACTAGAGACTCTCATACTGAGTGAATTAGTCAGAAAGAGAAAGACAAATACCCTATCATATCACTTGTATCTGGAATTTAATATATGACACAAAGGAACCTTTCCACAGAAAAGAAAATCATGAACTTTCTTGAATAGACTTGTGTTTGCTTGGGGGGAGGGGAAGAGAGTGGGATGGATTGGGAGCTTGGGGTTAATAGATGCAGACTATTGCCTTTGGAATGGATTAGCAATGAGATCCTGCTGTGTAGTGCTGGTAACTATGTCTAGTCACTTGTGATGGACCATGATAATGTGAGAAAAAATAATGTATACATATATGTGTAACTGGGTCACCACGCTGTAGAGTAGAAAAAGAAATAACGTACTGGGGAAACAAACAAATAAATAAAGTTTTTTAAAGTCTTCCTTTTATTTCTTCCCTTCTTGATTCCCAACCTACCTCGAGTGGATAGATCCAGCTCTGCCTGAGCACAGAACCAACCAACTGAAAACAGAAAATTCTAACTCCATTCCAAATACCATTCTCCCCAGACAGACACCAAATGATGCAAACACGTAGGTCATTTATCAATGCAAATGAAGTTTTCAAGCATTTACATCACCTAAAATAATGTTAATAACAATAAACATTGTACTTTTGAGAGTTACTCTAAATTTCTCCTCTAGCTCCTCTTTATGTGAAATGTATTAGCCTAATACATTTTATTATTTTATACATTGTATTACATATAATGTCTACTCCTTTGTTAATGTCATGTTTAACACTGATTACCAACATTTTAGAGGCCATGAAAGCCACAATTTCTAAAATTCAATGTTGCAAAATTGTAATTTCTTTGGTGCAGAATGCAAATTGCCAGCAAATATGAGAGTGTAAAATGAGGAATTTGAAAAATGACAACATTTTAGAAGTTAATGTAGTAGGTTAAGATAGGCTCCTATTTCACCAATTATTTCCCAAAAGATTTTGTTTGTTTTTTTCTTTTTTAGGGCCATACCTGGGGCATATGGAAGTTTCCAGGCTAGGCTCAAATCAGACCTGCAGCGGCCGGCTTATACCACAGCCGCAGCAACTCAGGATCCAAGTCCGGTCTCCAACCTATACCACAGCTTGGGGCAATGCGAGATCCTCAGCCTGATGAGCAGGGCCAGGGATTGAACCCACATCTTCATGGATACTAGTCAGTTTCTTAACCTGCTGAGCCACGATGTAAACTCCAAAAGATGTATTTTTTTATTTTTTGTCTTTTTGCTATTTCTTTGGGCCGCTCCCGCGGCATATGGAGATACCCAGGCTAGGGGTTGAAGCGGAGCTGTAGCCACTGGCCTGCGCCAGAGCCACAGCAACACGGGATCCAAGCCGAGTCTGCAACCTACACCACAGCTCACGGCAACGCCGGATCCTTAACCCACTGAGCAAGGGCAGGGATTGAACCCGCAATCTCATGGTTCCTAGTCAGATTCGTTAACCACTGCACCACGACGGGAACTCCAAGACGTATTTTTTTAAAGCTGATTTCAAGTCAAGATTTAACTATTTTGCTATAAAATGTCTGCGTTAATTCTCTCTCCTCATAAGCAAAAGAAGGCTTACAGTTCTTATTTGTATGAATACTTAGATTAAAAAATATTGTTTAGTGGTTTTATAGTTGATTTAAGTGGAAACATAGCATTTCCACTGATTAATTATTAAACATCAGCTAATTGAACTTTATTTATGAAAGGCAGGTGTGTTCAAAGGTGTGAAATTTTTATTTATGTATTGTTTATATATTATTTATTTGTTGTGGCCACACATGTGGCATATGGAAGTTCCCAGGACAGGGATCAACACAGAATCCTTTAGTCAGGGTGGGGATCAAATCCACACCTCCGTAGTGACCCAAGCCGCTGCAGTCAGACTCTTAACCCACTGTGTCATAACGGGAAGGAACCCTGCAAAAATTTTTTAAATTAAGAGATTCATCATTTTCGAGACTGCTTATGTTTCCCTGAAATACTAAATTTAGATGATCTTAGTGCATTTTAGTGAGATTATTATATATTATACTGTATGTGATATCACAGTATGTCATATTTCAGGCCCACATCTGTATTATGAATGGGAGATGTGCAGAATTAGAACTAATAGAGAATAAGAGTAGGTAGGCAAAAAGAAAATATACCCAGAACAAAAATCATCAGGTTTCTTTTTCTTAAAACTGTAATTTTGGAAGGAAAAAAAGAATCTTTGCGGTCATTTTAGAGTTTATCTGTGAAGCTGTGATTCTACCTGCCCTGGACCCTCTAAGTTTCCTCCTCACACTGAACTCATTAAAACCAGTAGTCCCAGAGTTCCCATTGTGGTGCAATGGAAATGAATCTGACTCATCTCCATGAGGATGCAGGTTCAATCTCTGACCTTGAGCTGTGGTGTAGATCACAGACTTGGCTCAGATCCCACATTGGTGTGGCTGTGGCATAGGTGGTGGCTGTGGCATAGTTGGTAGCTGTAGCTCCAAACTGACCCAGATCTGGGGACTAGCCTGTGCTCTGGGTGCAGCCCTAAAAAAGCCAAAAACAAAACAAAACAAAAAACAAAAACAGTAGTCCCAAGTCTGGGAGGCAGGGCTCAAGGAAATTTGCCAGATTGTCTACCTGTCTAGCTTATAGGCTACCTTCCTGCCCTCAAGACACTGCTCCAGCTGGTTTTTCATCAACCCTGTGTTGATGACTACACCCTTCAGAGGAGGTCATTAGGCAACAATATATACTTCCTGACCATCAAAGCTTCCATAAAAATTGTAATTATCTCCCTAACAGGGGATGTTCCTTTCCAGTTGGTCCTCTGAAGCTTTCTCTGAGATGCAGCACAAGATGCCCTTGAAACTGGTTATGTGGCTACTGGGCTTACAAAGATACTGTCAGCAGTAATTGTTGACTCATTCTAGTTATCATCTTGACCAAACCTTGCAGATAGACCCCATTACCTCGCCACAAATCATCCCTGCCCCATCTATGTGTTACCGGGGACTTTCCACTTGCTTTAAGGTAATTGCTCATCTATTCATTGAATAAACTTCATGTAGGTTTCTTTATGGACATGAAACCCACATGCATTTCCAAAACCAAATCTGTATTAAAACAAACATATATGGCCTGAGAGATACTATGCCTGTAGAATTCCAGACGAATTCATTCCTAAAGGATCTGCATGCAATTCAGTTGCACCTATGGCAGCTCCTATTAGTTGAGCTGGGATAACAGTCACTCCTCAGCAATCAGCTCACATTCTCCTCAAACACCAAATCACTTGTGCCGGGATCTAATCATACATTACCATCCAGATGATTTTAGCTTTCCAGGACCAAAGTAAAGGAGTCAATATAAATAAATGCCTGCTAAAATCAATGATTTCCCAAACAAATTATCTGAAAGTAACCAAAGAATTGTTCAGCCCTTCTGTATTCCCAAATTCCTTCTAGGTACAATCCCAATGGGGAAAACTGGTAAGAACACATAAATCTATATTTTTCCTGACTTAATGATTTTCAATATAATCAAATAAGCAGGAGAAATAAAAAGGAGGCACTATTCACTCTTTACAGTAGCCAGGACATGGAAGCAACTGAAATGTCCTTCAACAGAGGAATGGATAAAGAAGATGTGGTACATATATACAATGAAACATTACTCAGGCATTAAAAAGAATGAAATAATGCCTTTGCAGTAACATGGATGGACCTAGAGATTATCATACTAAGTGAAGCCAGACAGAGAAAGACAAATATCATCATTTACATGATGATACAAATGAACTTATTTGCAAAACAGAAATAAACACATAGACTTCTAAAACAAACTTACGGTTACCAAAGGGAAAATGAGAGGGGGAGGGATAAATTAGGAGTTTGGGATTAACACATACACACTATTGTATAGAAAATAATCAACAAGGAACAACTGTATAGCACATGAACTCTACTCAATATTCTGTAATAACCCAGATGCAAGAATAATCTGAAAAAAATGGCTATATCTATTTGCATAATTGAATTAATTTGCTGTACACCTGAAACTAACACAACATTGTAAATCAACTATACTCCAATATAAAATAAAAATTAAATTTAAAAAAATACAACTAAAAAAAAAAAAAAGGAAGCACTATTTGCGGAAGCCCACTAGTGTTCATACAAAACTTCACCTTTTTTAGTATGTTATCCACTTTATTCCCTAACAATATTTTGTGACAAATTTCTCCTAAATGTTTTCTGATTTTCCCCCAAAGAAGAGCTTCCTTTAACAAATGACTCCACTTTTTTGTATTCTTCACTGACACCTCATTTGTCTCATTATAATATTATCATTGTAAGTTGGAGGACTCAGGGCCAGGACAATCAGGCAAGCATTGGACAATTCAGGGATTATGGAACCCTTAACTCAATTAGTAAAACTCTGACTTTGTTCCTTTCATTCACATAGTTTAAAGAATGTAAAACATCCTGCCAACTTTGTTTGTACCTTTCTACTAGGTCTTACCAGCCTTTTTTTTTTCTTATTACCTTAATTCATTATATTTCTACTAAATAAATTTAATGCCCTTCTTTCCTACTACAAGAGTGATTCCTTCTCCAATTTCCTCCCTTATCAATATAGTACAGTCAGCTTCTTTCCCCAATTGAGCATCTATTACAACCTGTGTGTGTATCGCTGGTCTAAGAACAATTTGAAAAGAAGGATCTTCCCTTATTCTCTTGTGTATAAATAGAATAATGTTCAAAATAGATATTAAAATGTTTAATGTATTAATTAACTAAATGACCAATTTTCTACAACTGTAGGAGGTGGGTGCAGTGGTAGCAAAAGATCCTCATGTGAGATATACAGGAGGTAAAATAGTTTCCCAGTCCACAAATTCAGGAATGCCAAAGAATTAAACTACTTTTCTACTTCTGAACCCAATTTTTTTTTTGCCATTTCTTGGGCCACTCCCACAGCATATGGAGGTTCCCAGGCTAGGGGTCGAATCAGAGCTGTAGGTCCCCCCGACCCCCAAACTACACCAGAGCCACAGCAACGCAGGATCCGAGCCTCATCTGTGACCTACACCACAGCTCACAGCAATGCCAGATCCTTAACTCACTGAGCAAGGTCAGGGATTGAACCCATAACCTCATGGTTCCTAGTTGGATTTGTTAACCACTGAGCCACGACCGGAACGCCTTCTGGACCCAATTTTTATCTTAAGTCCCCATTTGACTGAAGATGAAGAATGACTTTGGTTTGGTTCTTTTTGTTCCCCCATCCGCAATGAATTCAGGATTTGAATGGCAGTTCAAGACTTCCTCTATCAAGTTTGCTGAGTTGCATCTCAGTTGTGGGAGGAATGGGTGAGGGACTTTCAAACTAAGGCACTGGAGGCAAACAGTGTCTGGCCCTGAACATATTCTGTCCAAATGGATATTCTCTGAGAGGTAGATAATACAGTCTTTTTTTTATTTTTAGGGTTATACCTGCAGCATATGGAGGTTCCCAGGCTAGGGGTCAAATCAGAGCTGCAGCTACCAGTCTACACCACAGCCACAGCAACATGGGATCTGAGCTAAGTCTGCAACCTATACCACAGCTCACAGCAATGCCAGATCCTTAACCCCCTGAGCGATGCCAGGGATCAAACCCATATGCTCATGGATAATAGTTGGGTTTGTAACCACTGAGCCACAATGGGAAATCCATATAAACTGATTTTTTTGCCTGTTGTCATCTGCTCACTTTGGCATCTGCAGAGATGTCTGTATTTGCATCTGGTCAACAATTTTGAAGTTCATCCTTGCACTGAATTCTTCCCTTCAAACTTACTGAGAACTCTTCAGGGTCCAAACCATCACAGCCCATGTCTGCTCTACTAAGAGCTGTACAAGGCGGGAAGGGGTTGTCAGGGACAGCAGTGTGCAAGTTCCTTTCCTATGAAGAGAGACACCAGCCCCTAATGATATTCCTTCCTTCTTAGGGGGAAAAAAACGAATTGGGGGACAACCAGTAGATGTTTCAAGGGGAAAAAACCATCTTCAATGCACAAATAAATGTCAGTTTAACCTCTAAACAAAATTAAACAAATTTTCTGTTATGACATTGCTTAGAAGCTTTAAGATGCTGGCGCCTTCTAAGAGGGGGTATATCAATACAGCAAGTGTCTAGTTATTTGAGCAGCTCCTCTGGAACAAGCCATCCCTAGAATTCTGTTTGGAAAACATTGTTCCAATATGTCCTGCAATTACTGAATTGTTTTGTTACTTAATCACCAACACAACTCAGGGTACAAACCAGCATATGAAATAGCGTGACTCTGGGTCTCAGAATTTGATGTTTCATTTCAATGCAAAATTCTCCCTTACACCACCTCAAACAATATGTACAGGGGACCCTCCACGGCTAAATGGGAAAGGGCCAGGCTGAGCAATTGCCAATCTCTTCCTTCCTCTCCTTTTCTAACTAAGAGCTCATGTCAAGATGGAATACTAGTATTTATTTAATAAGGTTGGAAGCAGGGTGTTTGGAAAGAAAAATAGACAGGAAATGGAGTATCCAGCCCTGGTTTCTGCCACTAGCAACCTGTGTGGCTTTGTTAATGTACTTCACCTCTCTGAACCTCCACTTCCTCACTTTATACTGGGGACTTTTGAGTAAACAAGGGAGAAACTGGGCTTGACTTTCTATTCTAATAACATTCTGTCCAGTGACCATCATCACTGGCTGGTGGATCCACTTACCAGACTGTCAGGTAAGAAATCATTCCTCATACACAATCCAGAGCAGGAGGCATTAACATTGACAATTCCCTATGTTTACAGGGCACTTAGCAATTACTTAACCTCTTCACCACCATAAATGTGATTTGACCCTTAGGACAGCTGATTTTGAGCAGGGATTACTATTCTTTTTATAGACAAGGAAACCAAGTTTCGGATATTCATCCAAGGTCACACAGGTGTTAAGCGACAGAACTGAGCTTGAACTTTGACCTTCCCAGTTAGAGTCCCAGGAGTGTTTATTGATATAGTGTTTCCTTTCCATTCTAAAACTCCAGAAGGGAGAAATTTTGCTCCATCCTCCACTGCTGCCAGACAATCACTCTAGGGAAAGCGGTACTCATTATTTTTCTGAAGGGAAAACACAATGTTAACTCAGAAAACATAATAATTTTATGGTCTGAATGAAAAAAAAAAATTTTGCCCCTGTCAGATTCAATTTATATCATGAGACTAAATAAAAATTTTATGTACTGGGTGAAGGAAAAATGGAGAGAAAATGTCCTCAGTGGACAAGCTTAAATTATCTCCCATTTGAATGAGTTCATTTCCCAGAGAGTTTCATCAGGCTTTTTAATTAAGAGCAAATTGTTCATCTAGAGTCAGTAATTTGCCAGTGACCTCTTCTTAACTCTCCGGTCTAAGGTGACAGAAATGACAATGGGACTTTCAAATTAAAAACATCAAGCTCTTGCAGATACTGAGCCCTTCAGTTCAGTAACTGAGTCAGGGAAAGGAAGTGACCTAAGTGCAAATGATATTTTGGTCAAATTTCACCACTAAAATTAAGGCTCAGAGATGTTAAGTTTAGTAGGAAATGATACTGGAGATTGAAGACACCCAGGAACAGGTATAAATAAGAATATATATGCAAATATATCAACATATATTGTATGTGTATACTATACATATGTGGGTATATATATATGTATACACACACATCCATGTTTATATAGCATACTATGAGCATAGAAAAAATCAAAAGAATACTTTCTAAGTTGTTAATATGATGTTAGTACAGCAGTAGTTGAAAGTGAGCTGGAGGGATAGTAAGAGAAAAAGGAGAGGGAAGCAAAAGCAAAGAAAAAAAAGAACCGAAGCCCAAAGAGAATGCATGAATAGGATAGCTTTTATCCTATGTCAGCTTTCATATATAAGTGTGTGCACATCAAACTTTAAGGGATATACTAACAGCAGGAGGCTGACAAGATACGAAAGATTTTGAAAGCTCCAAAGAACAAATACTGTGTCTGAGGCTGCAGGAACTGGTGCTGGAGAGCTGGGCAGAGGCCTGAGCAAGGACAGCTAAATGCAGAATGCAAAGGAGACTGGACTTCCTTCTGAGGTCAAGTTAGAGCCACAAGAAGAGTGGCTGGCTGGACCTTGGATTTTATACAGGTCATTCTATCACTGGTGTCATGGTTAAATAGGATAGGAAAGTAAGGAACTAATGGTCTAAATTAGAAGTGGTGAGTGGTAATGCGATTGGTTAGAAGTGTAGAATTCAGAAAAAATAGGTGCCACAACCATCCCCACAGTACGACTTTATGCATTTACCTATATTACTATATTATTGTTACCACTACAACTTAGTTGCTACTATTTAATCAGGACTTACTCTGTCCCAGGCACTATGTCAAGAACTATATATTTTTGTCATCCTAATTAACAGTAAACCCTTAAGACAGGCACCAGGCTGCCAACAACTGTACAAAGTATTGCCTGAGCCATGAAAAAGTGACTCTGGCAAAGACAAGAATCAAACAGAAACCGCAATTTGCAAGAGAAACATGGCTTGCAAACCAAACCATGATGTATAACAGAAACTACCTACATTCAAAATGTTTTAATACCAACTCATTCATATCCAGTTATTCCCTCAAAAGACCATGAATTGTTTAGACAGCAAATTCCCAAAGACTCATATATTCCCAAAGTAAGATCTCTCATTCTTTCAGCAACTCACTTAGTTAACAAATTATAACTTCCCAAACATATTTATTAGTTTATACCCTGAAACTACCCCATGACTAACTCCAGCCTCTAAAATAGTCTAAACCCCATCACTAAGCATCAGAGAAATTCAAATTAAAACCACTATGAGATATCAGCTCACACCAATTAGGATGGTTATTATTTAAAAAACAGAAAAGAACAAGCATTAGTAAAAATGTGGAAAAGCTGGAACACTTATGTACTGTTGGTGAAAATGTAAAATGATGCAACCACTATGAAAGAGAGTATAGAGATTCCTCAAAAAACTAGAAGCAGAATTACCATATGATCCAGAACACACAATTCTGGATATATATCCAAAAACACTGAAAGCAGGATTTTGAAGAGATATTTGCATACACACATTCATGGCAGCATTACTTACAATAGCCAAGAAGCAACTGCTTATCTACAGATGAATGGATACACAAAGTATGAAATACACATACAATGGAATATTATGCAGCCTTAAAAAAGGAAGGAACTGCTATCCTATCACATACTACAACATGAATGGACCTTAAGGACATGATGTTAAATAAACCAGTCATAAAAAGACAAATACTGTATGATTCCACTTATCTGAAGTATCTAGAGTAATCAAATTCATACCAAAAAAAAGGAGAATGGTGGGTATCAGGGCCTGGGGGAGAAAAGGAGTAGGGAGTTGTTGTTTAATGAGTATCAAGTTTTAGTTTTGCAGCATAAAAAGTTCTGGAGATCTATTGCACAATGTGATTGTACTTAACATCAATGAACTATATATTTTAAAATGGTTAAAATGGTGCATTTCATGTTATTTGCCACAATTAAGAATTCAAAATCTAACCAAACAAAACACAACCCTCTATGCTCCTTGCTGTAACCTAACTCTATGGAGTCACTACTGAGACTCTGTCAAGATGGTGCTCTCCCATTCAAAACAAGCATATAAACCTAGCTCTTCGTGATCAGCAGGCTTCCCTAATAGTCATAGAGGGACTTGTACAGTGTGCCCAGTACACCCTGCAGGTTCACCCTGCAAGTCACAAGTTCTCTAATGCAGTGGTCAAGAACACGGAAGTTGGGACACTAGTTTCACCAAGGGACTGGTGAAAAAAATTTCACCAAGGGAGTAAGTGTTTATTGCATAGGACCATCAAAATTAAATAGGATAAATGAAAATGTCTGGCACGGTGCCAAGCACCATGTGAGTAGATGCTTCATACACACAGCTGGTGATATTGCTTCATGCTCATTCATCACAGGCCTCCCACAACATCATCATCCTGAATGAAAAGTGGGAAGAATTCCTTCCCTCTCTATCTGATGTTTCCTTTTTGTTTATTTTCTTAACCACCATTCATTAAGCTCCTACAAAGGGTCAGGCTCAGAGCTAGGTGTTGGGAATGTAATGCAGAGGCGCTCCATCATGGAGGAGTTTCACGTCTGGTAGGAAAGGCAAACGCCCACCCAAACGACACAAAGAAAATGGGTTAGTGAGGATGCTGAGAGTGGAGTGAGCACAACACCATCTACCTTCAGGGTTCCAAATTAAAACAGCCTCACTGAGGCTTTTTAAATCCTATCTGCAGGAAAATTAAAATAAATACTAATAAAAATAGTAACAATGGACTGGTTTCATTCTGGAAGCCTGAAAATAAGCTGGATAAAGGAACCAAAGACAGAACCCATCGCTTTGGTTTCTTCTTCACAGGACCTTTGTTCTTTTAAAAAATAATTCCAGGAATTCCCGTCAGGGCACAGAGATTAACAAACCAGACTAGCATCCATGAGGATGTGGATTCAATCCCTGACCTTGCTCAGTTGGTTAAATATGTTGTGTTGCTGTGAGCTCTGGTATAGGTCACAAACACGGTTCAGATTGCATGTTGCTGTGGCTGTGGCATAAGCCAGTGGCCACAGCTCTGATTAACCCCAGCCAGGAACCTCCATATGCCATGCATGCAGCCCTAAAAAGAAAAAAAGACAAAAAAAATCCACAATATATAAACACACACACACACACATACACACACACGGAATATTACTTAGCCATAAAAAAGAATGAAATAGTGGCATTTGTAGAAACATGGGTAGACCCAGATATTTTCATACTAAGTGCAGTAAGTCAGAAAGAGAAAGACAAATATCATATAATATCATTTGTACATGGAATCTTTTTTAAAAAAGGATACAAATTAACTTATTTACAAAACAGAAATAGACTCACAGATATAGAAAACAAACTTATGGTTACCAAAGGAAAAAGGGGGTAGGGATAAATTAGGAGTCTGAGATTAGTGTTTTACTACACATAAAATAGATAAGCAACAAGAAACTACTATATGCCACAGGGAACTCTATTCAACATTCTGTAATAACCTATACCAGAAAAGAATCTAAAAAAGAATAAACATATTTGTGTATGTGTGAGTATAGCTGAATCACTCTGCTGTATGCCACAAACTAATACAACAATGTAAATCAACTACACTTCAATTTAAAATAATAATAATGATTCTACCAGTTGAAATCCTTGTTGAGAAGAGACTCTAGAAACAGACTGTCATCAGCCTTAGAATTTTCCCTCTCTTTTCCCAAAAGAAGGAAGAAAAGGAAAATCAACTAACTGTGTGCACAATGCTAAATACTTTGATACATGGTCTCTTATTTCTCTTCATAGCATCTCTGCAAACAAAGTTCATGTTCTCACTTTCACATATGACAGAAATGAGGCTCAAAGATGTTCTACACTCTGCCCCATGTCACACAGCCATTCAGTGTGAGAGCTCGGGTCAATATGACCTAGAATTCTGTGTTGAGTTTCAATCTCCCACCCTGGTAGGGCTATGACAGCTCTTCAATTGCAAGCATCTTATTATTCTCAAATTCTTCAGAGAAAAAAGAAAAACAGATCCAAAGGTAGCTTTTCTAGAGACACTCTTAGAAGTTGGAAAGTTGAGACACTTGCTGACCCAAAGGATCTTGAATTTTACAGCGTCTCAGTTTCTTGTAAGCAATCAAATGGATCACCAAAGAAAAGCTGTTATAAATATTCCAGCAAGTTGAACTTTCAGGACAGTTCTGAAATCCATGCCCAGGAATATCGAAAACGTGGGAACTGCAAATGTGTATCTATATAATGCTGTGTTAATATTCACTGCTCATTCTCTCTCCTGCTTCAGTGGTGGAAAAGATTAATATATCATTCAGTTAATACAAAGTATAATTTATTTTCAAAGTGATGTGTTTACTTTACAACATCAAATCTGGCAGCTCTATGCAGTGCTGCTCTGTCAACTGGAATAATGCCTTTAATGAACTTGTCTCTGGAATATCAAATATGTAATCTGCTGTATGACTTGCAACTCTACTGCTTAGACCTTCATCATCTGGCCTACTGGCTTCCACTATCAAGAAAAAAGAGTCCATTCCAGGGCTCTGACCTCAATAAGCCACAAAGTAGCAATCAGAATATGCAGGGTTAGTTCCAGTTTGCTCATGGTTTATCTATAACGCCACTACTCTAACCAAGGAGCACAAATTGGACAGGAGTATCTTACCAACCCAGAATACTCTGCTCCTGGATAGATAATATTTTTCAGAACCATCATATTCATATTGCCTTCCCCCTCCCCGAGAAGCAGAGTATGGTCCTACAGGAACCTAATGCCCTCTCCTGGGGCCCTTATTAGGTGATGCTCAGATGCTGCAAAGCCAACACTTTGGCTAGCAACTAGGCTTTGCCATTCTGCCATATGACCCTAGTCCGTTATGAGAATTTAATCCATCTGGCCATTATGCTTCTGAGAACCAAAAAAGGCAAGCCCAAAATAACTGCTCTGCCAAGAGCAGTGATTCCATGTACTCATTCCTGTGCTGCTTTCAATCTGATCTTTTTCTCACTTGGCTATCTTTTCTCAAGATTTACCTGTGGCCCTCAGAGTGTGAACTTTGTGTTGTCTGATCTCCCCCAGTGAAACCTCAAATTAACCAAGGGACTATGTAAATTTGGCCCATCCAATTCATTTAAAAAAAAAAAAGATTGTGTGTTCCAGCATTATTCTAGGTGCAAAGAATAACAAAGAAACAGAGCAGGGGAAAAAATAATCTATTTATCTCATGGAGTTTCCATTCTATGGGGTAAAGCAGATAATAAGTCAAATAAGTAAGTTATATACGGTGATGGAGATAAAGAGAAAAACTAATGCAGGAAATGGATAAGGAAGGATAACTCAACTGTAAACAGGGTCCTCAATGCCTCCCTCTGGAAGTGATATTTTAGCAAAGACCTCAATCAAGTGAAGGAGAAGGACTGCTAGTTGAGCTGCCTCTTAGGAATAACTTGCCATATTGAAGAGTCATGGAGAGCATGAGTGTTGGGGTCAAGTGGTTCTACCATGGGCTAGTTTAGAAAGGAGCAACACATTATCTTCTCTGGGCCCCCACACTCTCAATGTAAAATAGAGACAACAGCAGCTTTCTCAAAGGAATTTTGAGATTTCAATGAGATAACATACATAAAATCTTCAGAGAAGCTCCGTCAATATTACTTGAATAGATAAGATGATATATAAGTAGAGAGATGGGCAGATTGACAATAGGATGTGACACATTAGAATACTATTAGATGGGATAGGATAATATGGGAGAGGGGAAGACAGGGCAGGACAAGAGAGCTAAAAGGGAGCACATAGGTATGTAGACAGAAAACAAATATTTAGGTCCACAGGCTCCAACATTATTACTTGGCCTCCCCTCAACTGGGGCACCTCGCTACTGTATCTGATAATGAAGAAGGTCTCTGATTTGCACCTTAGACCTAGCTCTCACACTAACAATTAGTGTGACCTTGGGCAAGGCAGAGAGTATTTCTGGATTTTACTTCCCTCATCATAAAGTGAGCATGGCATATTAAATAACTGCTATGCCTTCTCCAGCTCTATTACTATATGTGTCAATAAGGTCCAAAATGTATGGACTTTACCACATCCAAATAAAGAAATCATAATTATTTATTCAAAAGGATGGAGGTTTCTTCTTTTCTTAAAAACAGTTTAGGTGTTCCCATTGTAGTTCAGTGGGAATCTGACTAGCATCCACGAGGATGCAGGTTCAATCCCTGGCCTTGCTCAGTAGGTTAAGGATCTGGCATAGGATCTGTGGTGTAAGTCGCAGACATGGCTGGGATCCTGCGTTGCTGTGGCTGTAGTGTAGGCCAGCAGCTGTAGCTCCAATTCGACCCCTAGCCTGGGAACCTCCATATGCTGCAGGTGCAGCCCTATAAAAGGCAAAAAGACAAAAAAAAAGTTTGAAAAAATTTAACATTTAAAAGAAATTTGGCCATCCCCATGGCCAGTGGAAGTTCCTGGGCCAGGGATTGAACCCATGCCATAGCAAAGACCCAAGTCACAGCAGTCACAACACTTAATCCCTAACTTCTAGGCCACTATGGAACTCCAAAAAAACAGTGAGATATTTAACATTTATTGAGCATCAACTATATCCATAACCTTATAATATAGGAAGAATTAAAGAAACATGCAAGAGTGGAAACAATTGCAAATTTTTTAAAACATAAATGCATGGTCCAAGGCTTAACAATATTATGTACTTAAAATCTCCAGCAATTAACCTCTGGCACTTGTAAAATTTAGCGTTTGAACATATCTTCTGTGTCAATTTTCCATGCTCCTACAAGTATAAAATTACCTTAATTTCAAGTTTTTAAAATCTACTCCAGACAATAAAAATTAACTCCATTTCATTCCAATGTTATCTAATAATCACAAAATCTCAAATGAACATCCAAAATATAAAATGAATGAATATCAAAAAATATGCCAGCCCAGCTCCCTATCCTCCATGAGATGGCATACACTAACTTATAAACTGATGACTATTTATTCATTCACTTATTTATTTGTTTGGAGGCAATTACTGAGAGACTAACATGTAAGTATCCACAGGCAGGAACACAAACATGTCAAGGCCTTTGCCTTGGAAAAGCACAGGTTAGTGGGAGAGAAAGAGAGTGCTTGCTAGAGTACTGAATGATAAATGCATAATCATTGTGAATACATGATAGAGGTTTGTCATCAGAGAGAGGTTGAGAAATCACCCTTTGGGCAAATATTTCACAAAAGCAATACATTCAAGAAATTTTAAAGAATGAGTTTGTCAGGAAAACAATTTTTCAACAAATGTGTCTCACACTCAAAATCAGAAAAAAAGCGGTAGTCATTATTTCAAGGTGATGGGTCTACAGGGAATTATTTTTTCTCTTTTGTCCTTTTTGGTGTTTTGGATTGTATCCAAGTCATGTTTTATTTCTATCATCAGAAAGTGATGCAATGTTAATACCATAAAATGAACTACGTTCTGTTTATGTTTAAGGCCCTTAAGTTTTATAAAGTTTACGCTAATTTTCCTCTAATTCATCAAAGGTGATAGCAGTCTGGTGACTAAAAAAGTAGAAATGTCATCTTTGGTTTCCTGATAGAGAAATAATACAGTCAACATGTACTAGCTCAAAAGCTCCCGAGAAACTCCTGCAAGTGCCAGGAAGCAACAGTGCTCGAGGAGCCGTCAGACTGTGCAGAGGTTCACCTTACCCAGTCTGTGTCATCTCTGATGGGTGCTCTTACACTTGCCCTTTTCTGACTATTTGCCGAACTTCTACACATGCTTCAATACTTACTTCTGACATTTCTTTTGTGATGCCTTCTACTATAAAGAAGAGAGAGAAATAAAAATAAGACATATCTGTTAGTTTTCTTCCCAAAAATAGAATCAAAGGGCCTTAAGAAAGGGCATTTCCAGTTCTAGTGCTACCTCAGCTCATTGCCTTGCCTTGGTGAGCCCTTTGGACGTGTTACTCCTGCCGCTCTGCTACTCAGCGATACCTCCTAATATATTGTGTTTTTCGATTCTTGTCCTCCGCATTCTTAGTTGAGGGTAAGATACACTTATCCTCCGACCAGGCCTCATGGATCACTTAGATACCTAGATGCCCATGTGCAACTTCAACACAAAAACATCAGTTCTGTGCGGTAATACTGATTCCGTCCTACTAACCCGAAACTTTGACTGAAGAATACTTTAGAGTGATTTTAATTCATGCTTTGTTATATAGGTCCCCAATAAAAAATGGAGTAACTGTAATTATGGTTCAATAACTGTAATTTGCAAAACAAAAGGTCTTTGAGATATATTCAACAAATTTTACTGAATTCTTACTATAGCCAAGCATTATACCTCAAGAAGCATGTGTTCTAGTGCGGGAGACAGACTAAGTATTTCCAAATAAAAAGGTGATAAATGACTGGATAAAGAACCGTCTCTGGCATGAAAAATGAATATTCGGTATATTCTGAAGAAACTCTTCATGGTCGAATTCATAAATGTCATCCTGACAATACCAGACTTGACTGAGTACCCCTCCACTATGCTTTCAAAGTGCCCTTCACCTAATAACACATTTCTTATTACTTTGAAATTATCTATTTATATTTTTACCTCTCCTGTTGCTGTGAACTTCTCACAGACAAATCATATCTCCTATCATTTTTTAGGCTTTAACATTAATTACTCATCTAGCAATTAGGAGCTAATATACAATGACTATACACCATCGAAAATCATGTACAGTAGTAGAATCCTGTTCTGGCCTCTATAAAATGTCCATAAACCTCTACACATACTGATTAAACATGTAGCCTCAACAGACTGTGAAGAAAGCATTCAACACACACATACACAAAAATTGGCCAACATTGACCTAAATGATCATAGCTGAGGAGAGATAAAAGCTCTCTGGTCGATTTTCTTTGGACTCCTTCCTCCATACCAGCTTTCAAAGCTATCAAAACCTACATGAATATGCATAAGGCATGAAAAAAAATTTGTTTTAAACCCACAAGGTAAATAGGTGATTTTTTTTAATATACCGAGAAAGCCATGTTAATTTCAAATAGGTATATCATTAGAGTAGCATTCAAAGTTTTCTTATGTTCTGAAGATAAACTTCAGCCTTCAAAATAAAGTCACGCTTTCATGGGATCACACTGAATCATATCCTCCAAAAACAGGATGGGGAGGGCTGGAGGCAAGAAATTGGGAAGAGCCATGCTATCTTCTGTCGTGGAAGAAACGCTAGTGAAAAAGCTTAAAATCCTCAAGTCAAAACCACCCCTCATTTGAGAGAGAAGGTATACCATTTTACTGTACAATAAATGACAATTATTTAATAAAAATATGCCAGATCTAAGTAATATTAATTAAGCTCTTCAAAAACAATTTTTTTTTCAGAAAATGGAAAAATCTTTCAAGAGGTAATGTGGGATAGGCCAGTTCTATAAAAAGAAACAAGAACAAATAAATAATAAAGCCAATTGCTTCTTAAATTTATCTTGATAAAAAGGGAAACAGCATTCAGAATCATGTGATTTGCCCACACTGTGATTTGCCCAAAAGTGATGTTCAGTATTCAAGAACTTTTTCATATTGTCAAAAAAAAAAAAAATCTAACCAAGAAAAAAAACAGCAAGGTTTTGCAGAAAAGTCTTGAGTCTTCCTTTTTATCCCATATACTTGTCTTTCCTATTTCACTCTAATTCCCAAACAATGTAAAAGAAAACTGAGCTTGAAAGTCCCCCCAAATGTATATGGAGTGAGGTGAGAAAAATAAGAAAAATAATATTACAGTGTTCGCCTTCATGACAAAGGTAAGATATGCATTAATTGAATGTACACGTTTAAAACAATCCTCAAAGTATTTTTTTTAATTTTGCTATTTAAAATTTTAACCCACTTATGCCCATTTTACAATCGGAAAAGAATTCAGCACCAAGGAATAACATAAGTAAAAGAACAATAAAATCACAGAACATTTTAAAATGGCATAAACAATAGCAATTGACCAAAAAAAAATCCATCTAAAACAACAGCAATCATGTTCTAATAGCAAAGTTTTCTTTCCTGAAGCTTCAGAGATACCAACTGTCTGAGTGTGCCTGGCACACTCAGATATACATCCAGAGTTCCCATGTGGCTCAGCGGGTTAGGGATCTGGCATTGTCACTGTAGTGGCTCTGGTTACTGCTGCGTCAAAGATTCGATCCCTAGAGCAGGAACTTCTGCATGCCACAAGTATGGCACAGATATATTATAATACACACACACAAGTGGCTAATAGATTGCCTAGATAACTCTGGCTTGAAGTCTAACTCCAGATACCAGATACCAGCATAAATACTACTTGCTTATTAACTTTAACTTATTCGTAAGACCCTTACCGCTAAGTGAAAATCCATTAACTAAAAGTTTAAAGATCCCACTAATTTTAATGTAAAAATTTTGATGTTTCAACTCAATCAAAAATATTGAAACAATTTTCACAGGTTAAAGAAATACAACCACTGAACAATAAAAATAAGTTATATGAAGAAAATCTGTGTTTTGTTTTACTCCACCCCAATTCTGACTTGTTCCTACCATTATTTAGCTGTTGATGTCTTGATTCTTCTCATGTCCTATTTGACATGAAATTTCAGCAATATCCTTCCTTAGCTTGGATTTCTGATGGATCTAGTTTCTAACTGATGGATCTTTTTATCTCTCTCTACGGATCCCTTCACACAGCACAGCTGTAGCTGGTATGAATACTCATTTTTCAATCCCATTCTTCCTTCAAAACAATTCAAATGTTACGTCTTCTTTGAACTTTTTTAGTGACCAGTCTTGCCTCAGGCATTATATGCCATTCCAGATACAATAGGACAGACACAACTTTGATATTCCCAAAGAAATTTGTGGCTATCCTAAGGAATTTTCTCACTCATTAATGTGGCACCCTCCGTACTCTAGATTAGGATATCTTTCAACGTAGTTACTATGTCTTATTCATTTTCATATCTTCAAATCTTTACACACAACTTTGTTATTTATTATTTACTGAGAGTTTACCATATATGCAGAAACTAAACTATATGCTAGGAATAAAATGAAGCACAAAAACAGTCATAAGTCTCTGCCCTCAGCCTGGTGGGAAAGAGATACTAATCGTGTAATCTCAAAATTAATTGTAAATTTGTAACCATGACAACATCTCTGGAGACATACACAGAGCTGTGCATCTATAACTGGAAGACCAGACTTCATCAGAATGGCCTCTCTGAGGAAGTGACATGTGCACAAAGTTCAGAATAATGAGTTAATTAGGCGAATAGGTGAGAAATGAACATCCTAGGTGGAAAGGACACAATGAGTAAAGACCTTGCAGCAAGAGAGAAGACAGAATGTGAGGGACTGAAAGACAGCCAATGTGTCTGGAGCACTAAGGGTGAGAGTAATGGTAGTGCAAACTCAGGCTGGGGATGCAGGTAAAGTTCAGACCTTGCAAGAAATTATAGATATGGAAGGATTTTTGGCATTTTTCAAAGAAAATTGTGAAGTAATTGAAGGTCTGAAGCAGGAGACTAGAATGATTGGATTACAGATGCACGTACGCAATTGGAGAGATTCTTAGGAGAAACATGCAATAAGAATGGATAATGGACTGAAGGGGGTGGTTGATGCATAAGGGGCTATCAAGAATGACCCTCAATTTCTAGTCTCAGCACCTGAAAGGTTGGCACTGCCATTGGCAGACAATGAAAATAACAGAATAGGACAACGTTTGGAGAAGAATAGTGAGTTTGGTTTTGGACATGTTGACTTTGAGTTACTTTGGGGATATATAGGAGTTGGAAGTGAATGGCAGATTGTAAGGATTTAAAACTCAGAGAAGCGGTCTTAGCTATAAATATAAATTTGTATATCATCTGAAGTCAGATAGCAATGGAAACCCTGGCTGTGAACAAGATAACCTGGTGACAAAATATAGAGTAAGGAGAACAACAAGCCTAGGGCTTATATTTCAGGGACCACAGCATGCTAGACAAAGAGGATTAGAATGTAGAGCGAGATGGAGACACAGTTGAGGACATAAGATGAAAACAGTGGTTTCCACATCAAAATTAAAAAGCAAGGGGGCGGTAGTGTCATTTCAGGGAAGAAGCCAACAGTGTTGAGAATACTGAGAATTTAAGTATGATGAGTATTAAAGATGCATTGATGGAATATTGTATAAGAAAAAGAATGTAATATACATATGACTGAGTCAGTAAATCAACTATACTTTAATAATTAAAAAAAAAGCCTCAGGGAGGGAGGGAAGGAAGGAAGGAAGAAAGGAAGGAAGGAAGATACATTGGCTAGATCAATATAAAGGTAACTTATGAGCTCAGTAACAACTGTTTCAGGAGTTCCTACTGTGGCTGTGTTCCTGTTGTGGCTGAGAACCCAACATAGTGTCTGTGAGAATGCAGGTTTGATCCCTGGCCTCATTCAATAGGTTACGGATCTGGCATTGCTGCAAGATGCAGTGTAGGTCACAGATGAGGCTCGGATCCCACGTGTGGTGGGTGTGGCATAGGTCAAAGCCGCAGATCCAATTCCACTCCTCACCTGGGAACTTCCATATGCTGCAAGAACAGCGCTGAAAAGAAAATAAGAAAAAAAAAAGAACTGTTTCAGTGAAATGATTGTGTCAGAACCAAACTGAAGTGAGTTGATGAAGGAGAAGAAAAGAAATAGAGACCAATATATGAAGTTTTCCAGTGAAATAAAGGAAAGAAAGAATGTAAAACTGAAGGATATTATAGGTGCAATATTTTAAAAGGAAATACCTGAGGATATGTAAAAGGTGGTATAACATGGTAATTAAAGATTCACACTGGAGTGACAAGTATCAAAACTAAGTTCCACAATTTACCACATGTGTGACCCTATGCAAAACCATTAACCTCTCTGTACCTCTGTTCTTCATCCGTAAAATAATAATAGCATTACTTAATCCAGAGGGTAGTCTTTTGTTGTTGTTGTTGGGTTTTTTTTTGTCTTTTTGCTATTTCTTGGGCCACTCCTGTGCCATATGGAGGTTCCCAGGCTAGGGGTCGAATCGGAGCTGCAGCCCCCGGCCTACGCCAGAGCCACAGCAACGTGGTTATCCTAGCTGCATCTGCAACCCACACCACAGCTCATGGCAACGCTGGATCGTCAACCCACTGAGCAAGGGCAGGGACCGAACCCGCAACCCCATGGTTCCTAGTTGGATTTGTTAACCACTGCACCACGACGGGAACTCCCAGAGGGTAGTTTTAAGGATATAATAAAGTGATTTGGCAGGTGGCCTAAGACAGTATCTGTCACACAGGAAGGAAGAAAGGAAGGAAGGAAGTACTGTTAGTGTCTCTAATATAAAAAAAAAGGAGGGGGGGAATGGAATACATGGAGTTATATGAACATCTATAACTAATATTGGCAAATAAGACAGCTCCATGTTGATAAGTGGAATTTTTGTCTAAGTAGGAGCTAAGGTCATCTGCTGAAAAGTATGGGGACAGGAGTATTTAAAACAGTAATTACTGGAAGGAGAAAGGCAAGTTGACCATACAAACATAATATGATTACCCTAGAATACTAAGGGCCCAAATGGACCAAATGGCAAGACTGGTCAACTTAAATTTATAAAGAAAGAAATCTATCTCTAGTGGGAATTTCTCTATGAGCCTTAGCTGCTCCTATGTAGGGATGGAGAAAATAAATGATTGACTTCACCCAAAAGGGAGGCATTCTGCCAGAGGGTTGTGATAAAATACAGCAGAGAAAGGGCATTTAGGTCATTATCTAAAGCGTTGTTTAAATAATGACATCACAGACTCAAGACTGCATGAGGAGGAAAACGAATAAAGGAAAGGTTTTATGATTGGGCGAAGGAAGAATAGTCAATGCATTGGAGATCTTTCTGAAGTTGAAGGATGGTCATGGGGTGAAGAGGAGAGCTGGAAGCAGATCAGTTTGCAGTGGGAAAAAAAGTGTGATATCTGAACTAATAATAGTTTTAGGTAAGCAATTACAGGTAATAGCAACATGCACGTTATCACCTTGTCATCATGAGAGTGCGTATTCAAAGTGGAGTAAAATAGTAGGTGACTGAAGGTGAGAAAGTGAGGACAGGTTACCTGCACGTATAGTGAAGTCACTGAGGATGATGGTGGGCTTGTGCCAAAGATGTGATAAATGAGGAAGTGGGATGAACAACTTTCCTTTTTACTAAAATTTGATAGATAAACCAAACTGATTTTAACTGAAAAAAAAAGTTGAGAATATAAATATTTCTTGGAGTTAATTTATAGTGTTGTATTAGTTTCAGGCGTACATCAAAGTGATTCAGTTATACATACATATATACATATTTTTTCAGATTCTTTTCCCCTATATGTTATTACAAAGTATTGAGTATAGTTCCCTGAGCTACACAGTAGTCCTTGTTGGTTATCTATTTTATATACAGTAGTGTACACATGTTAATCCCAAATTTCTCATTTATCCCTCAATAAACCCACAAACATAGAAAACAAACTTATGATTACCAAAGGGGAACGAGGGGAAAGAATATAATTTTGAAATTTCTAACATTCAATGTATATCTATCATGTGCCAATTTAATTTTAATTACAATTCTTAATCTATTTTAAAGTTGAGGAAACTGGAGTTTGGAGTAACCTTCCCAAGTCACCAATGTTCTGAATGGATGACCTAACAAACAAATCTCCTGAGTCTGAATCCTACAACCTCAAATCTAATTCAAACTAGAGAGCGTCTAGAAACTTGATGGTACATCTCTAGCACATTTAGTTCAACATTAGGCTCACTCTGAACAACAGATGAATTTGACCCCCACATTATGCATGATCCTTAGAAAAAGCTTCCAGAGCAGGAACATGAAGTCCTTCTTAGATCTGACACTCCACTTCAATGACTTAACCTGTCTTGAGGTGAGTCATTTTAATAAGCTTGACAATCCTCCGTGGTCCTAGAAAAATTTAGGCACAAGCATTTCCTGAGGTCCTTAATAATACAAGTGATAGTTCTTCAATGAAAGATCCTCCCAAACACAGTAAATGTTGTAGATACTTGGGTGCCACTTAATTTACTGGTTATTCTTTGTCATCACATACTACAGACTTTAATTCTTCATTTAACTATTCTCAAAACCGTAAGTTGAAAGAGAAGAAATTTGATCTTGGTCCATTGAAGAAAATGCTTCTATGCTCAGAATCAGATTCCTTGCTTTGCATAAATCCTATTTCGTAAGAGCAAATTAATTATCCATAAAAAGAAATGAGTAGCTTCAGTCATGTTTTAAAGTTTGATATACCTTCACCAGCACTAGAAATTGAAAAGATCAATCTTGCAACAAATAGGAAGTTGTCTTCAAGCCATAAAAGAGGTTTTTAGAATGACTGAGCAGCTCAAGGAGGAATAAGAGAAAAAAGAAAAAGGTGAATGGGATGTTGCAGCAAATTGGTACTCGCCCCATACTTTCTCCGGTCATCCTCATATTCAGAGGATATAGTATACATTGCTTTGGGGGCAACCAAAAACCCATTCACCCTGACTAGTGTTGGGGGATTCCATTCTCCCAATAGTTATTAGACTATGTGCTTAGGATGAAGCCTCAAACTCCAGGATTCAGGATCTGATCACTAGGCCTACTCTTCTACCCTGTCCCCAGTTAGACTCAAGCCAAACTAATCAGGACCAATCAGAGCTGGTCCTGGGGACTCTTCTTGAGTAACAGAAAAAAGGCATTGACTCTTTTAGATTAAATTAGGAAGGATGTAGTTTTGCACTACCTTTAAAACTTAAGGGGAGACTCTCTCTGAAAATAGTCAATATAGAGGCTGTCAGAGTCAAAAGATGGGGAAAAAAGGAGGGGAATAAAACAAGGCATGGTGGCAGTTTTTGTACCTTGAACACAGACATACCCAAACTCTTCTGGATTTTTTTTTTTTGTCCTTTGCCTTTTTAGGGCCCTTCCCATGGCATAAGGAGCTTCCCGGGCTAGGGTTTGAATCAGAGCTGTAGCTTCTGGCCACAGCCATGCCAGATCCAAGCCGCATCTGCAACCTACACCATAGCTCACACAAACGCCAGATCCTTAACCCACTGAGCAAAGTCAGAAATCGAACCTGCATCCTCATGGATGCTAGTCAGATTCATTTCTGCTGAGCCATGAAGGGAACTCCTTCTTCTGGAATTTTATAGTATGCAAACCATTGAATTTTTGTTGTTGTTGTTGTTGTTGTTGTTGTTGTTGCTATTTCTTGGGCCGCTCCCGCGGCATATGGAGGTTCCCAGGGTAGGGGTTGAATTGGAGCTGTAGCCACTGGCCTACGCCAGAGCCACAGCAACGCGGGATCCGAGCTGCGTCTGCAACCTACACCACAGCTCACGGCAACGCCGGATCGTTAACCCACTGAGCAAGGGCAAGGACCGAACCCGCAACCTCATGGTTCCTAGTCGGATTCGTTAACCACTGCGCCACGACGGGAACTCCTGAATTTATTTATTGCACTTTCAGTTTAGTTAAGAATTTCTTGTCACAAGCCAATGAATCCTATCTGACACAGTGACTCAGCACGTACTACCCAACTATCAGCATTCTAGAGATGTATGCTAGATGAGAGGAACAAAGGGTATATTATTCTGGAACTGTGGTTTCAAGAGGCCCAACTATCCACTAATTTTAAGCAGGGGTATGATGTGATTTTTAAGGGCAGCTACCTTGTATAATTGGGTAGGAGACTTAACCTCAGTTTCATCATCTGAAAAATGAGAATAACAATACTAATATTTCATGGAATTATGTAACATAAAGTTTTACAGTATATGTTCAACTTCTAACACAGTATCTAGAATGTGTAGTCAATAATGGTGGATATTATTATTTGTTGGACTGTATATTACCCCCTACTGTTCATTAAGCTACTCAATGGTATCTGCAGCTCTTTTTTAAAAACTGGCCAGCAGGCAGATGAAAAAACACTTAACATCACTAATTATTAGAGAAATGCAAATCAAAACTAAAATGAGGTTATCACCTCACACTGGTCAAAATAGCCATCATTAATAAGACTACAAATAACAAATGCAGGAGAGGGTGTGCAGAAAAGGGTGCCATCCTACGCTATTGGTGAGAAAGTAAATTGGTACTTTACTTGGAAGTAAAGTATGGAATTCAGTATGGAGTTTCCTCAGAAAACTAAATACAGAACCACCATATGATCCAGCAATTCCACACCTGGGCATATATCCAGACTACAGTTCAAAAAGATACATGAACTCATATGTTCATTGCAGCACTATTCACAATAGCCAATACATGGAAACAACCTACATGTCCTTCAACAGATGAATGGATTAAGAAGATGAAGTAAATGTATACAATGGAATACTACTCAGTCATAAAAAAGAATGAAATGCCATTTGCAGCAAGACAGATTGTTATACTAAGTGAATTTAAGTCAGAAAAAGAAAGACACATTCCATATGACATCATTTATATGCGGAATCTAAAATGTGGCACAAATAAACCTATCCACAGAGCAGAAACAGACTCACAGACATGGAGAACAGACTTGTGGTTGTCAAGGGAGATGGGGAGCGAGTGGGATGGACTGGGACTTATGGGTCAGTAGATGCAAACTATTACGTTTTAAATGGATAAGCAATGAGGTTCTACTGTATAGCACAGAGAACCGTATACAATCTCTTGATAGAACATGATAGAAGATAATATGAGAAAAGAATGTATATTTATGTATTACTGGGTCACTTTGCTGCACAGTGGAAATTGATACAACATTGTAAATCAACTGTACTTAAAAAAAATTAAGATATCTGTATCTCTGCACTGGCCCAGTGCTTTGTACTATGTAGGTAGTCATTACTGGGTGAATGAGTTAATGAAGAGTCTATACTCTCGAAGCCTCAATTCTTTAAGTCTCCAAAGTGTCCTTCTTTGGATGGTAAGTTATAGGTAGCCCTATTTATGCTATTCTTATTCTTTCATAAGTCAATTTCTCCAGTTTTAATCAAAGCAGGTTTTCTCTGACTTGGGCTTCCAAGGACACAAAGAAAACTTAATTAGGATTATCTTACAAATATTTTTGTCAAATACAAGGTACTATTTAATAAGTTTGTTAGCAGAGAAAGACTTGGTGGAAGAGGACAGAGCACCGGATTTATACTCTAAAAGACTTAAACAGTCCTAGTTCTGTAGTTTACTTTCTGTGAGACAAGTAGGTCATAACATTTCATATTCCTTATGTGTAATAAAGTGAGATTAATAATCTCAACTCTGATAATTTCAGGCTGATGAAATGAAATAATATAGGTTAAAAAGTGCTTTGAAAACCCTCCAACACTATGTCAATAAGTATGACTAATGCTGTGAATTAGTAAGGAAAGCACTCATTTTCCTCTTTCTACCTTGGACAAGGATGATCAAAATTTTTAATCTAAAAATTTATTATTTCTTTGCCACACTTGGAAAAGGGCATGACTGCGCTTTCGATTTTAGTAAGCATTCTATTATGAAATGGAAAAAACGAAGAAAAAGGAGGAATGCATTTCATAAATGCCATTCCCTTACCCTGGATTTTTCTTCCCTCCAACCCACCAACCCCTCCTTCCCCCACGACGCATCTGAGTATTTCCTGTACACCAAGTAAGGCTTCAACTATCGTCCACTAAAGAAAAACCTCTTCCCCGGGTACAAATAACCACCAATTCAGTGACGTCTCCATTGCATGCCATGCTCCATTTCTATTTTTATATCCATCACAGAAAGTGGTACATATTTGTTTAGATGCTCATCTCCCCAACTAAGTCATACATTCCCTGAAATAGGAGTCTATTCATTACTTATCTTTATATTACCAACAATTAGCATAGACATTGACACACAAAAATTAGTCTGGATACATGTTTATAGAATTGAATGGAATGAGCAATTATTAATCACATATTATGGGTCAGAAAACATACATAGATGCTTTACATACGTTCTCTCATTTGATCCTTAAAACAACTTAATAAAATAGACATAATTTTTACCATTTAAATTTTAAAAACTTGGGCTTAAAAACACTCAAAGATCATTCCATCATCTTATGTAGGAGCTTAGTTCAAAACCTATACTAATTATTTAAAATATGAATTATAGGAATGTAATAGTGATGCATTTCTCCTTATCTCAATTACATGCATATAAATGTGAAGATTCATAAAGACCATTCTCAATTCTGTAAGCATCCCTAGACATGTTGATTAGCTAGAAGGGAACTATCATTTATCAGCTTTTATGACACTAAAAGTGTGATCATTCCAAACTGCACTGGAAGAGCTGTTTCTGGGACATTATAGCAAATAAATGTTAAGTATAGAAGCTCTGAGAAATCTCAAAGCTAGTCATGTCCTTTATCTCTAGAATAAGAGCAGTAGTTAATCAATTTGAGCTAGGAGCTACAGGACCAAGGCTTACCAATAAAATAATGGCACCCATGGTAACTGAGCCAAGAATGAAGCATGGGCTAGTAAAAGATAAGGAAGACATATTCAGATAACAGGACTGTAATTATAAATGACTTTTAGCCTCAGCAAAATTAATTGAGAAACTCTTGATAGATGGTTAAGACTCAGCCCTGAATGGCACTGACTGTGAGTTATGGCTTTCTGGAGCAAACTCTGAAATAATTTCCCTGAAATGAGTCAAAGCTAGATCTATCCCAATGACAACGCAGGAGATGGATAGGGAATGTGTCAAATGATTGATCAGATTCTTGACCGCAGGGTCTCTGCCTATAATTTTTAGAAATTGAAAAGGAGTTTTTACAAGAAATTGGGCCCTAACTATATCATGCAGGGAGAAAAACGAAGGTCACAGAGAAGAGATAATAGATAATCTCAGTGGGAGGTGAGACAGATTAGTCTCTGAGTATTTTTTAAATTCCTCCTTGATGACCTATCACCACCTCGTGAACATCACATCCAGCCTCCACACTGTCACCAGCATTATCATTTTCAAACACAGAGTTGCTCAAGATATTTCAGAGTTCCCGGTTTCCCACAGAATGAAGTCCAAACTTTCTTGCATGTATGTCATGTATTATCCTTCACAATGAGGATCAGACTTAGATTTACAGTGCTAGCTCCTTCCTTCCTGAAGCACTGTAGGTGCTTTCAAAAATACAGCGCCTTCTGCATGCTGTTCCTATACCTGAGATGCTCTTTCCTCTTCCTGCTTTTTGGTGAATCCTATCTACCTCTCAAGACCTAACTCAGGCGTTGCCTCCTCTGAGAATTCCTGAGTTCTCCTAGGTAGGACAACATCATCATCTGAACACTCATCTATACAGCATTATCCTGTCACCTTACAATTATCCATCTCCCCCCTCCAGATGACAAGCCAAAACTATGATTTATTACCTTTGCATATATTCCAGGGCTTAACACCTGGAGCTGTGAACACCATTATTATTATTTTTTTTAATAGATGTTTTGATTTTTTTTTTGTCTTTTTGCTATTTCTTTGGACTGCTCCAGCGGCATATGGAGGTTCCCAGGCTAGGGATCGAATCGGATCTGTAGCCGCCAGCCTACGCCAGAGCCACAGCAACGCGGGATCCGAGCCACATCTGCAACCTACACCACAGCTCACGGCAATGGAGGATCGTTAACCCACTGAGCAAGGGGAGGGACCGAACCCGCAACCTCATGGTTCCTAGTCGGATTCGTTAATCACTGCGCCACGACGGGAACTCCTGTGAACACCATTATGTACCCTCGGCCCTAGAATCTAGTACCAAGCAAAACATATCTTTGCTTCATTTTATGGAGTTAAGGAAAAAGAAAAAGTATAAAATAAGCAAATATATGCAAAATGACCACAAACGCTATAAAGCAAAATTTTAAAAGGGTAAGGGGGTAAAAGTGACAGGAGCGGGATGTTAACTTTAATTTACAAGGTCAGCAAAGATCTTCTGAAAAGATGGTGTTTGATCTTTATCAGAGCTATTTCATCAGAGACATTGAGAGAGTAAGCTAGAGAATGCAAGTATCTGGGTGGTACCCAAACAAGGGAGTATCTTAAGAGATTTATTCCATGTTCAGGAGCAAGAAAAGTTGGACGAAGAAAATAAACCACATCTTAGGAAGAAATGAAGGTCCAAGCTGAGGAACTGGTACAGCATAGAGAGACTGGACATAGAGAGACTCGATTCTCAAGTCCAATCAACCCAAGTTGGTATCGTGTGTGTTTGCGTGTGTGTAAAGATTACAGATACCCCAAGAATTCTGAGTCTCCAGTATTCAAATTCAGAATGCAAACAGATTTGGATTTTCATGTGTCTGGTACCATCGTCAACACTGGCTGGCAATCTCAGGACTGGAATCAAGTTAGAAAATCAAGATGCCTGGAGTCAAGGGTTTCTCAATAGTGGCAATACTGACATTTTGGACCATGTGATTACTTGTTGTGGGGGGTTGTCCTGTGCCTTGGGAGACATTAAGGGGCTTCCCTGGCCTCCACCCCATCTCCAAACATTGCTAAATGTCTCTTGGGGGAGGGGGATAACACTGCTACCAGTGAAGAAACACCACTGTAAACAAAGGGGACAGGGTGGAGAGAGGCAATGAACCACAGTCATGAAGACACAACCACAGGAGTTCCTACTGTGGCTCAGCTGGTTAAGAATCTGACTAGTATCCATGAGGATACTAAAAAGACACAATGACAGACAATTAAAGCAAATAGGCCTGCAGAGTCTAAATCAAATTTTTAGTGGAGTTTTCATTTAGAAGATGGATATGGATCACCAGAAATGTCTCGTAACCCCATTCCTTCCTGAACCCCTAAAGATCTTTAATTATCTAAGAACAAGCCAGCCATGCCTATTTCTTCAAACCAACGAAAGTCATTTATTTTAGAAGAAATTTGAACAACCAGGTTTGAAAAGTATTCATCAAATCCTCCTTTCTGACATATTACAATTAATCGAGATTTTGTTGACTTATAAAAAATCTCAAGCTTATTTTTGCGTTCCCTAAGGATTGAGGCTTTTTCTGGAAGGTGTTATTTTTATTCCTTGATTAGACAAGCCTACATTGAATCATTACTGTGTGTTCATATCTGGTACTCAATAGGAATGAGAGTCTCTGACCTTCAGGGTACCTAATGAAAAAGATAGTTACATATTTGAAGTCATTCTACTTCTGATTAGCTCATAATGTAGGGTAAAAGAGCATGGGCTGCTGATTCCCTTTCCTGAATCCTGAACTGAAGATAAATCAGAGGTGATATGGAAGTTGATGGACCCCAGATACTAATCTAAAATAGATGAAAAAATCCTGGATACACAGAGCAGCTGGGTTGTTAGGGTGTGTCTGTCTGTCTCTCTGTCTGTGAGTTGGGGTAGGGGGATGAAAGAAATGATAGTCTAGAGCAAAAGTGGGTTGTGTGCAGTAAGATTTCATTCCTCTTTGCAGACAGACATTGCCTAACAAAGTAGCTGTTATCTTCAGGGAAACAGTCACTTGAAAAAAATAAATAAATAAGTCAGGAAACCTTTACAGAATACAAACATTTTAAAGGAAAAACGACAAATCGAACAACCTGCATTATTTGAGCAGTACTAATGAACCATTCAAAATAAGAATTCAAAATAGGTATAGTAAATATTCTCAAATATATAAAAGAAGATATTGGGGGAAATGAGAGGAACAAGAAGAGTGGGCATTAGGAAAATATTAATATTTGAAATTAAAAGTTCAGTATATTGGCTGAAGAGCAGAAAGGATACAGGTAAAGAGTTGAGTAGGGGATTTGTGTATCAGGATGAAGACCTCGCCTAAAGGGCATCAGGAATAACAGAGACCAATCATTTTTTCAATTAGTCACAGAAGGAAAGGAAAGAATAAGGGGAAAATCTTTTTTTAATTATAAATTATGGAGTTCCCGCTGTGGTACAAGGGGATCGGTAGCATCTTGGGAGCACTGGGAGGCAGGTTTGATCCCTGGCCTAGCACAGGGGATTAAGGATCCAGCAGTTCCACAGCTGCATCTCACATTGCAACTGCGACTCAGATCTGATCCCTCCAGGAACTCCACAAGCCATGGGGTGGCAAAAAAAAAAAAATATATATATATATATACATATATATACACATATATAAAAATTAGGATTTGACAGAATAACCAAAAATAGCTTACAATTTTGTATTAGTTACAGTAATGTAAATGAGTTAAACTTACATTGAAAAACAAAGACTTTCAGATTTGCTAAGAAAACAAGATCCAGAAGTATATTAACTGTATAATTTAAACACAAAATAATATACAATGTTAGAAAGGAGTTCTCATCATGGCTCAGTGGTTTAACAAATCTGACTCCGAACCATGAGGTTGTGGGTTCGATCCCTGGCCTCACACAGTGGGTTAAGGATCCGGTGTTGCCATGAGCTGTGGTGTAGGTCTCAGATGCAGCTCAGATCTGGCATTGCTGTGGCTCTGGCATAGGCTGGAGGCTACAGCTCCAATTAGACCCCTAGCCCGGGAACCTCCATGTGCCATAGGTGCAGTCCTAGAAAAGACAAAAAGACAAAAAAAAAAGGAAAAAGAAAAACATACAAAATAGAGATAATCTAAACAAAAAGTCGTGATGGCAGCAATTTTTTATCAGTTAAAATACAATTTCAAACGGAAAACAATGCTAAAAAAAGGTGTCACAAACTGATAAAATGAGCAAGAAATTAAGCATTAGCAATCTTTTATATACATTTAATAGTATTATTTCAATCTATATAAAGAAACAACTGACAGAAATAGGGAGAGCAAAGATAAAATACAACTGCAGCTGGAGATTTTAACACACACCCACCTAACTTCTGATAGAGTAGCTGACAAAAACCAAGCTATGATATTTGCAGCAGCTAAAAGTAAACATAGACTAAGGTCCTAAATACCTAAGAAATTGCAGCCTAGCCAGAAAAAGGCAGAAATGGGGAAAGGGGAAATGATGAAAGACCTAAATATTTAATATTCTCGAGAGAAGCCTAAATGGCCATAAGTATACGGAGAGATGAAAAACTATGACAGTAATCAGAGATATTCTGATGTTTTATCTTCTTCATATTTCTTTCTAAAGCAATGGATTAAGTATATATGGGTACATAATTAAAACCTAATTGTACAGTGAAAATGTAAGAGAAATATATTTTAACGTATATTACATATGAAATATGTAATGTCTTTTTTTTTTTTTTTGCTTTTTTAGGACTGTACCCTCAACAAACTCAGGGTCAAATCCAAGTTGGAGCCACCAGCCTATACCACAGCCACAGCAATGCGGGATCTGAGCCACATCTGCAACCTACACCACAGCTCACAGCAATGCTGGATCTTTAACCTACTGAGCAAGGCCAGGGATCAAACCCACATCCTCATGGATCCTAGTCGGGTTCATTAACAACTGAGCCACGAAGGGAACCCCTGAAATATGTAAATTTAAACATAGGCATAAACAAAATGACACTATATAATCTTCACAAATGTGTGCATAACTAAAGACAGAACTGTCTTTTTGGTAGAAATCAGCAGTAAAGAGCAGGGATGAAGAATAGAATGTAAGTGAAATAAAAAGAGAAGGCTCGTGCATAGGTCAATGATGATTACAAACCCACGAATGAATGAACATGACTTAGCACTGTGAACCTGATTTAAAAAAAAATACATTACATTGTTTTCTAAGTCAGTTTTGGAAGGACAAATTATGGAGGAACTATTTGTATGGGCAGTGGGTGGTAAATGCTTCATAGAGGCAAGGACAACTGAGGATTCAAGGAGCAATACAATCACAAGAGGTAGAGAATGCAGGGAGGAAACTATTACAAGGTTAAGAAACATCATGCTCAAGGACACAGGCAAGAAAGATCATCATGTTTGGGGAACAGCAAGTAGTATGATGGGTATAGATTGTAAGATTCGGTGGATTAAGGAAGAGTTGGATGGATAGGAGATGCATGGCTGGCGTTAAGGCGAATGATAGGTTGGGTTCAAACTGTGAAGCCCTCCTATGTCTTAGGAAACCACTGGAAACCTGTGGAGGTGGGAGTAAGGGATAGGTTGGCCCTTGGTCGCTTGTGAAAGCCACATGAAGAATTTCCAAGCATTCACAACCTAGCCGGGTTGTGAAGATTCCAGAACTAGAGGGTAGTAAAGCAGTTAGCCCAAACGAGGCTCCCGTGAAGAATGTCCCTGTCACTCTGTCTGGGGTAGCATCTGCTGTAACAAGAGATGAGCAAGTCAACAGTCGCTTTGATCGTCAAATGATTTATGTCAGCCGTCATGCGTCAGAGTGGCAGCCACACATCTGTCATCAGGACAATGTTGTATAAAAGTGGTTTTAATTGCCTCTGGATTATAAATAAAAAGAGCAGAGCATCACAGGGATAAATTATGGGATCACAGCTAATTTGCAGATTGTGTCGTAAAGGACAAAGTAAACCCCCAATGGGTTGGGGGGGTGGGGGGCGGATAGGAAGTTATTTCACTGATAGGAGGTGTAGGCAGGAGTGTTTTCATAACAAGTGACAACACTATTCTATGACAAGAGCCTCGATTCAGAAAAACGTCAAGCTGATATATTTCGTTTTCTCTCCTGCATTTAATGAACTGTAGAAGGTGCTGATGGAAGATTCCGGCCATAAGCAAAGAACCTGAGCATGTCAAATATTAAAAGAAATATTCACATATTAGGTCATCTCTTCCAATTCCCTATGTATTTTAGCCACATTTTCATGTCTCCACACCTGCTTTTGCCTGCCTCTATTTCCCTCCCCTTCATAACCTACTGTCTCTTCCCTCATATAAACCCTTATCTTCCTTATGCATCTCTCTCCTCCACCACAGAAGGAATGCCCCTGAAGCACTGCCCAGGTTACTCAAGGCCCTTGCCCAGCAACTCTTCCAGGATAACCACTGCCTACAGAATCCAACTTCTCTTCTTTTTCTTGAGGTCAAGGCCCTTCAGGACACCCATCTGCTCACTCAATTCATTTGATAAATATTTACTGAACACCTACCATGTTTTTGCTCATGTGGGATATGCCAGTGAACAAACCTGGTGAGTATTCCTGCCCTCAGGGAGCTTATTTCTCCTACAGGACCCTCAGCTAACACTTCAAACCTGCTTCCCATCAGAACTCTAAGAAAGCACAGACTAGGTTACTCATAACCTAATGATATAGTCCTCAAACCCTCTCCAAACTTTTCTTTTGCCTGATGTTTATTTATATATTCAGTAAGTACTTTTTTTTTTTGTCTTTTTGTCTTTTCTAGGGCTGCTCCTGCAGCATATGGAGGTTCCCAGGCTAGGGGTCTAATCGGAGCCGTAGCCACCGGCCTACGCCAGAGCCACAGCAACGTGGGATCCCAGCCACATCTGCAACCTACACCACAGCTCACGGCAACGCCAGATCCTTAACCCACTGAGCAAGGGCAGGGATCGAACCCACAATCTCATGGTTCCTAGTCGGATTCGTTAACCACTGCACCACGATGGCAACTCCTAAGTACTTCTTTTCTATTAAAATATCTTTGACATCCATGAGCACAGTCCATCCAATTCCTTGAGCTCTCTGTTCCTCAACATTTACTTCAAAGATCTCTTCCTCCTTTTAACCCTCCTATGCTGTAGATAGGAATGTAAACTGGTGAAGCCACTATGAAAAACAGTATGGAGGTTCCTCAAAATACTAAAAAGAGCATTGTTGTGTGATCCTGCAATCCCACTCCTGGGCATACATCCAGACAAAACTGTAATTCAAAAAGATAAATCCACCTCAATGTTCACAGCAGTATATTTACAATAGCCAAGACATGGAAGCAACCTAAATGCCTATCAACAGATGAATGGATAAAGTAGACGTGGTATATATAAAAGAGAATACTACTTAGACATAAAAAATGAAATAATGATATTTTCAGCAACATGATGGACTTGGAGAATATCATACTAAGTGAAGTCAAGGTCAAAGATAAATACCATATTATATCACTTATATGTGGAATTTAAGCTATGGCACAAATGAACTTATCTACAAAACAAACAGACTCACAGAGAACAGACTTGTGGTTAGCAAGGGGGGAGGAGAAGCGGGGAAGGGATGGATTGGGAGTTTGATATTAGCAGATACAAGATATTATATATGAAATGGATAAAGATCCTACCATATAGCACAGAGAACTATATTTAATAATGTGTGATAAACCATATTGGAAAAGAAAAAAATTAAAGTAATAAGAGATGAAGAAGAGTTTTAAATATGAAAAAATAAATCCTGTCTTCCTCTCCTCCTTAGCCACCCTCTCCCATGGTCTGATTCACTTGACTTCTCAAAACCACACCAGTTCTCAACTCTTGACTCCAAGTGGCATGCCTCTATTGACTACCTCCTAATTTTCCAGATCCCCTCTTCCTAGTGATCCAGCTATAATAACTCTTTGACCTCATCACTTCTAAGAGATTTCTTTTACTGTCAGTCCCCACTACCATTCCTCACTGAATTCTTAGTTAGATTTAAGGACGCATTAATGTGTTTTTATATTACTACTCATGTCTATCTTCTCACACATATCTTTTTGACACTTTATACTCAAGACTCAGAATGTAACCAAACTAATAACTACAATTAATATTTTCTGAATACTCACAAGGTGCTAGGCTTGGCTCTAAATGCATTCATGTGTGAATGTATTTAATTACCACGGTGTCTTATTTTGGCCTAGTAGATTTGTTTTATTGGAGTAGAGTTGATGTACAATGTTGTATTAGTTTAAGTGTACAGCACAGTGATTTAGTTGTGTGTGTGTATTCCTTTTCAGATTTTCTTTTGTAGGTTATTACAGAATATCGAGTATAGTTCCCTGTGCTATACAGTAGGTCCTTGTTGGTTATCTCTTTTATATATAGTACCTCACAATAACTTTATCCCCTCCCCCTTTTACCAGTGAGAAAACTACTATTTTTCGAGTTACAAATCTTTTAGTGGTTACCCTAGAAATTATAATAAGAATAATTAATTTATAAAATCAAATGTTAACCTATCAGAGGCCATGAAAAATTAAGTAAACTGCCCAAGTTCTCACTGGTTGCAAGTGGTGGGGCAAAAACTAAAAATTCGAATGTAGAAGCCCTAGTTCCATTTCCATTAACTTCACCACTATACTATCATGGAATATAGTAAATGCTCAATAAATACACAGAATGGATGAATGAATATTTCCTCTAGTGATAAGTCTCACATTCTCTCTGATAACTGAAACCCTCTCAATCAATCATGACCCAGGTTGACAGCTTGATTTCTTCAGGAAGATTTGTTTGATAAGTCCCTCCCCTTTCCCCAACTCAGAAGGGAAAGAATCTCTACTAGTTGCATCATACAAATTACTTCATTGAACCTTGGAAAAAAAAATCCTATGAGGTAGGCATTATGTTTATTTCTAAATAATAATGATAATAGAAAGCATTTTTGAGTCCCTACTATATTCAAGAGCTTAATTAAGAGTTTTATATCTACTGACCCATTCAATACTCACAATATGCTTATGAGATAGGAATTATTACTATCCCCATTTTATACACAAGAAAACTGAGAATTAAGTGCTCTCAGAACACGGAGATAAAAATTAAACAGGTAAATTCTTATAATGGAGCATGATAATGTGAGAAAAAAGAATGTATACATATATGCGTAACTGGGACACCATGCTATACAGTAGCAAATTGACAGAACACTGTAAACTAGCTATAATGGAAAAAAATAAAAATCATTATATTACAAAATTAAACAAGTAAATTCTAAATAAAATTATAACAAAAATTATAATGTGTGGTGAATATAATTCAATCCTGATGCAATTGGAAGTCATATCCATTTGTGGGCAAACTTAACTAAAATGTTAGTTACTAAGATAACATTTTAGTCTTAGTAAATATCAATGTTTTTTATCCACACCACAATCTTCTTTTGACTTATATGTAACTGGAACAGGGTTGATATCAAAACCATTATGAGAAAAAGTTATCCAGACTCCCTTATCCTAGTTCTAGGTCTAGCCCCAACCCTAGTCTACTGGCTTAGATGTGACTAGGTCACAATTCAGAAACCAAAAATCGTAGTCAAAGATTGATCCAGAAAAGGCCCATTCTTCTCTGGGTGGATGGCAATGACAAATACCATAGTGACTTTGGGAATGGGTCCTAACTCTTCCAAGAACTATCAGGTTCCTGTAGATTGGTATCCTAGACAATGGACATGACATTAGAAACCCAGGATTAAAGTTCCAGCTCTGCTGTGCATCCTCGGACAAATTCAAGAAGCATCAAAAAAAGAAATTATGTCTATCATTCAGAGTTCTGATTAGGGCTACTTAAGCTGACAAAGAAGCACTTTATAAACTAAGAAATTCTTTTTTTTTTTTTGTCTTTTTGTCTTTTTAGTTGTTGTTGTTGTTGCTATTTCTTGGGCCGCTCCCGCGGCATATGGAGGTTCCCAGGCTAGGGGTTGAATTGGAGCTGTAGCCACTGGCCTACGCCAGAGCCACAGCAACGCGGGATCCGAGCCGCGTCTGCAACCTACACCACAGCTCAAGGCAACGCCGCATCGTTAACCCACTGAGCAAGGGCAGGGACCGAACCCACAACCTCATGGTTCCTAGTCGGATTCGTTAACCACTGCGCCACGACGGGAACTCCTAAACTAAGAAATTCTTTAACCATATAGGAGACCACTTGATTATCGGTCCTTCATGGCTAAAATCATCTTAGTATCATATCTCTGGGAAGATTAATATATTGTCTCCATCAATTATATAACTATTCAGGTTTTCTATTTCTTCTTTTATCAATTTTCCTAAGTTTTATTTTTCTAGTATTTATTCCATTTTATATAAATTGGCATTAAAAACTTCAAACTTAGCAGTCTGCAGGAATGACAATGATACTCTTTCATTCCTGTTTCCTCTTTCATTATCAGTATCACCAGTAGTTTTATCAATTTTATGTTATTTAAAAGACCCATTTTGTATTTTTAATTCTCTTGACTATATATTTGTTTTTTCTTTAATTTTTGCTCATATCTACATATTTATCATACTCCGTTATTTGGGTTTAACATTATCATTTCTCTACTTTTTGGAATGATTATCTATTTCATTGATTTTTTTTTTTTTTTTGGTCTTTTGAGGGCCTTACCCATTGCATATGAAGGTTCCTGGGCTAGGGGTCAAATTGGAGCTGTAGCCGCTGGCCTATGCCACAGCCACAGCCACACAGGATCCAAGCCGCACCTGCAACCTACACAGCTCACAGCCAATGCCAGATCCTTAACCCACTGAGCAAAGCCAGGGATCAAACCTGTGTCCTCATGGATACTAATCAGATTTGTTTCTGCTGAGCCACGATGGGAACTCCTATTTCACTGATTTTTAAAACTTTGCTTTGTCTTATATAGGTAAGACTATAAAATTTCCTCTATTCATGGCATTATTTGCATCATAAAAAAGCCGTTACATAATGATCAAAGGATTGATCTAAGAAGATATAGATCAATTTTAAATTTATATGTACCCAACATATATTGTTACTCTTATTTAAAAGATGAGGATACTAAAACAAAAGAGATAATTTGGTATAAGAGAACTAGAATTTTAATCTTTCTTCTCCAAGGCCAAGCTTGTTTTTCCTTCCACTTCTCTATAGTTACTGCCAGAAATAGGAGTATGGGACCAATAAGGCCCTAAAAAGTGTTTGGTGAAGAAGAAGAAGAAAATTCAAGGGCTGACACAGCCTGACTTCAAGACTTACTATAAAACTACAGTATTAAAGACAGTGTGGTATTGGCAAAATAACAATGGAAGAGAACAGAGAGCCCAGAAATTGACTCCCATAAATGCAAGACAAGTCATAGACTGGAAGAAATATTTGCAAACGGCACACCTGATAAAGGATTGTTATTCGAAATGTAGAAATAGCACTTAAAACTCACCAATGAGAACTCAAACAGCACAATTAAAAAATGAGCAAAAATTTTAACAGATACTTCACCAAAGAAAATAAACATATGATAAGTAAAAATATAATCCACATCAAGTGTCATCAGGGAAATGCAAATCAAAACAACAACGAGATGCCACTATGGCTAAAATCCAGAATACTGACATCATTGAATACTTCTGAGTAGGTGGAGCAACAGGAACTCTCAACCATTGACAGTGGGAATGCAAAAATGGTACTTTGGAAAACAACTTTGGCAGTTTCTTATAAACATACTTTTATCATATGATACTGCTGTCATGCTCCTTGGTATTTACCCAAAGGAAGTAAAAATATATTCCACAAAAAAAATCTGCACACAGATGTTTATAGCAGTTTTATTCATAATTATCAAAACTTGGAAGCAACCAAGATGTCCTTCAGTAAGTATATGGATAAACAAACTGTGGTACATCCATACTATCCAGCTCTAAAAAGAAATGAGCTATCAAGCCATGAATAAACATGGAGAAATCTTAAATGCATATTACTAAGTGAAAAAAGCCAATCTGAAAAGACTATATTCTGCATAATTTCGAGTAGATAACATTCTGGAGAAAGTAAAACTATGGAGAAAAATATAAAGATCAGTGGTTGCTTCTGCGCATTGGAAGGGGTGAGATAGATGATAGATAATAGATATGCAGAACAGAAAGGATTTTTAGGGCAGTGGATATTATAATGGCAGATCTGTCATTACACATTTTTTGAAACTTATGGACATTGCGTGATTATGATATGTCAATGTAGGTTCATCCTTACTAAAAAAAAAAAGTACTATTCTAATAAATGATGTTGTCTAATGGAGTGACTATGCATGTGCTGGGGGTCAGGATCTACATAGGAAACCTCTGTACCTTCCTCTCAATTTTGTTGTGAATCTAAACCTTCTCTGAAAAAAATGTCTAAAATACATATATGTGGCTTCTCTAGGTCTTAACAACTTTATGGAAAAAGCAAATTTCCCAAAGAAAACATGATCCCAAATAATAAGTGATAGGCTTAAGGATTTGGGCTTCACTCTTCTGTGAGTTCTGATTATAAATTTTCCACAATCTTAATTAGCTCTCCACTATCTTTAAGCAGATAATATTCATATTTTATCTAGATCTTCCAGGTATCCTCAGTTGTAGAACTGTAGAATTACCCATTCTGTCACTGCTGAAACTAAAGTCATAAACAGCTTTTTGTCACCCAATATTTCATCTCAAATATATTCTCATAACAGCTAAAGTTTAATGAACTAATGCGCCTCTGTGGCACATTTATACTGCTTCCTAATTTTTATTACTCTAAATCCTCCAAAATTACAGTAACATTGGTAAGAACAATAATAATTACAAACATGTGATTAAAGTGAGCCAGGTATGTGTATGACTGATTCACTATGCTGTACACCTGAAACTAACACAAGATTGTAAATCAGCTATACTCCAATAAATGTTTTTAAAAAGATTCATCACAAGTCTCACCTGAATCATTAAATCTTATCGGTTATAAATTCTTGTTATAATTCTTTGAAACTCATGAGTGATTGTATTCTGTGGTAAAACAATTGATGTATGTTGATTTTTAGTTTTTTTGTTTCCTTTGGTTTGCTTTTTAGGGCCGCGCCCATGGCATATGGAGGTTCCCGGGCTAGGGGCTGAATCAGAGCTGTACCCTCCAGCCTACACCACAGACACAGCAACGCCAGACCAGAGCCGCGTTTGCAACCTACATGGCAGCTCACGGCAACGCCAGATACTTAACCCACTGAGCAAGGGCAGGGATCCATCCGGCGACCTCACGGTTCCTAGTCGTTGGGTTAAGCATCCGGCATTGCCATGAGCTGCAGCGTATGTCGCAGATGTGGCTCGGATCTGGCGTTGCTGTGGCTGTGGTGTAAGCTGGAGGCTACAGCTCCAATTCAGCCCCTAGCCCGGGAACCTCCATATGTCATGGGTGCAGCCCTGAAAAGCAAAGATAGATAGATGATAGATAGAAAGATACATACATACATACATAATAAAAATTAAAAAATAAAAAAAAATAAGAAAATTAAAAAAATCATTATGCTAAATGATTTACATCTATTCTTTTATATTTACCTCAAAACAACCTTATTCTACAGATGAAATACCGAGGCTTAAGAGAGGTAAACACAACTTTGGAAGCTTACGGGGTCAGATTATTTAGCTGCCATTGAATGAGGTACTTGCTGGAGGGAAAGAGAAGACCCTGATAAGCAAAATACCCACTTGTCATATGGTACCCTGATTAAAGGGTGACTGCCACACAGAATAACATAGCAGAAATAGACTTCTCTAAGAAAAAGTCTAGGTCAAAAGAAACGAAATTTTAAGACTGGATATCAATCTAGATAGAGATGTAGGTATAGAGATAGATGAGTCTATGAATATAGCTAGAGATAGTAATAAATGACATAAATACATCGATCAATTTCTTTCAGAAAAGTTGCATGAAATTTTCTCTATACTAGCACTGTATGTAGTGGCTATTTCAACATCTTCTTTTGTCAGTTGAATTACCTTCCCTGTGCCCTTTTTTTTTTTTTTTTTCAGCAGGAGTCTTAGTGTTTTCACACATTCTGATATACACAGTAACTTCCTTGCAGTAATAAAAACTGCTTTTTCACATAAATTGGCCTTTACAAGAAAGCCAACTGGCAGGAGTGATGATGAAAATGAAGAAGTCTAAGAAGTGGATGGATCTCAGCCAGAACATAGAAGTTTGAAATAAATCAAAGAGCAGATGGCCTCATTCAATAGCAAATAAAAAGTGTGTGAGGTTGGGGGAGAAGAAGATTATCCATCACCAAGGGAGGAGGATAACAAGCTGTATCCTTAAAAACAGAAAAGTGATGGAGTGAATGGGGAGGTGATTCCAAGTTATCCAAAAATGAAAAAGGAAAGGGGGTCTATAAGGAAGGAGAGCTAACCCTAGTCCCATGTTAATATTAGCAGTAACTATCATAAGCCCAATGATTTGATATTTTTTCAATTTTTTTAGCAGTTGGAAAGGCCAAGGGTTTGACCACTTGCTTTTTATTACCTTCCAGTCGCTAAAAGCTTAAATACACAGAAACAAGAAAAAAAAGAGGAAGGCATTGTCTGGAAACAGTAAGAATGGAAATTCCTATCTTCTGATTTCAAGGGACTTAAAGATCAAGAAACTCATCTGGAGAGGAATTACACTTATTAAATGTGTATTTCAAATGATTGCATTGTGTTTAATGCAAATTACTCAAAAAATCTTGTTTAAGAAGTAAATTTAAAACTTCAGTATTTTCCCATCTCATCCACAGCGAAATCCAAAATTCTGAAATTGCCTTCAAGGCTCTAGAAGATCCTGTGCCAGTCCCCACTTTTTATCCTACCAGGTATTATTTCCTACAGCTCTCCCCCATGTCCATTCCTATCAGGCCAGCTTTTTCACTAGTCCTTGAACACTTTAGACATCTCCTTGCTCAGGACATTTTCACTTCAGCCCACTAATTTCTTCCTCCAATGTCAAGAGAGTTCACTTTCTCAACCTATTCAGTCTTTTACTCAACTATAACCCCTGCAGTGAAGCCTCCCCTGATTACTATGTAAAATTACATCCTCTCTGCCCTGCCCCCCAAAAACACTCTTCCCTTTTTCTGTATTAACTTCCTCCTTTAACTTAATTGTCTTTAATATACTATTATATTTTTATTTATCTTGTTTTTGTCTGTATTTCCCCCAGAAGGTTTTTAAGAGTATATTTTTTTTATGTTTTATTCAGTGTTGTCCCCCCCCATACCTGGAAAAACACCTGTCTCATAGTAGGCAACAAATATATTTGCTAAACAAATGAAACTAACATTCCTCTTAATTTTTTCTCTTGGATTTTCCACCAATTGAAATGTTTCTAAAGCATTCAAGATACACTCTCAAGTCCTTAATCTTAAGTGTAAAGATTCATTCTACAGAACTACTATTGTTAAAATGGCCATAATACCCAAGGTATCCACAGATTTAATTCAATCCCTATCAAATTACCCATAATATTGTTCACAGAACGAGAACAAATAATCCAAAATTTTATGGGAACCATAGAAGACCCAGAATTGCCAAAGCAATCCTGAGGGGAAAAAAAAATCAAGCAGGAGGAATAACTCTCCCAGACTTCAGACAATATTGCAAAGGTACAGTAATCAAAACAGTGTAGTATAGGTACAAAAACACACATACAGATAAATGGAACAGAACAGAGCCCAGAAACAAACCCAGACACCCACAGTCAATTAATCTTCAACTAAGGAGGCAAGAATATAAAATGAGAAAAAATCTCTTTAGCAAGTGGTGCTGGCAAAACTGGACAGCTGCATGTAAATCAATCAAACTAGAACACATCCTCAAACCATGTGCAGAAGATAAACTTAAAATGGCTTAAAGATTTAAACATAAGACATAACACCATAAAACTCCTAGAACAGAATGTAGGCAAAGCATTAATACAAACCACACAAATGTTTTCTCAGGTCAGTCCCCCAACATAATAGAAATAAAAACAAAAATTTTTTAAATGGGACCTAATCTAACTTACAAGCTTTTGCCCAGCAATGGAAACCATAAAAAAACAAAAAGAAAACCTAGAAAATGGGGGGAAATAGTTGCAAGTGATGCAACTGACAAGACCTTAATCTCCAAAATATACAAATAACCCATTCAATTCAATAACAAAACCCAAATAACCCTATCTAAAAATGGTCAGAAGACCTAAATAGACATTTCTCCAAAGAGGACATACAGATGACTAGTAGGTTCATGATAAAAGGCTCTACATCACTAATTACTAGAAAAATGAAAATCAAAACTACAATGAGGTTACCACCTCACACTGGTCAGAATGGCCATCATTTATACCTCCACAAATAACAAATGCTGGAGAGGGTGTGGAGAAAAGAGAGACCTCCTACACTGTTGGTGGGAATGTAAACTGGTACAACTGCTAAGGAAAAGTGTATGGAAGTTCCTCAGAAAACTGAATATAGAATTATCACATGATCCTGCAATCCCATTCCTGTGCATATATCTGGACAAAACTAAAATTCAAAAAGATACATGCACCCCGATGTTCGGAGCAGCACTATTCACAACACCAAAGACATGGAAACAACCTAAATGTCCACTGACAGATGAATGGATTAAGAAGATGTGGTACATGTGTACAATAGAATGCTACTCAGCCATGAAATGAAAGGAAATAATGCCATTTGCAGCACCACGGATGCAACTAGAGATTCTCATACTAAGTGAACTAAGTCAGAAAGAAAAAAACAAATACCATATAATATCATTTATATGTGAAATCTAAAATATGGCACATAAGAACCTGTCCACCAAACAGAAATAGACTCACCAACATAGAGAACAGACTTCTGGTTTCCAAGGGTTGGGGGAGGGAGTGAGATAGAGTGGGAGTTTGGGGTTAGTAGATGCAAACTATCACATTTAAAATGGATAAGCAATGAGGTCCTACTGTATAGGGAACTATATCTAATCCTTTGGGATAGAACATGATGGAAGACAGTATGAGAAAAAGAATGTGTGTGACTAGATCACTTTGCTGTACAGCAGAAATTGGCACATTATAAATCAACTATAATAAAAAAATTAAAAAAGATTCTTCCCACAAGACACTGATTGCCTTCTTTGGACCAGTTTATAAGCATCGGAGGCCACTTAGAGAGGATCTCCAAAGAACAGAGCAAAAGATCTTAAACCTAAAATCAGAGCTCTTGTTAAGTGTCTCCTATTCAAAACTGTGCCTCTTAACAATTCTGTCTGAGCTCTCAGACTCCATGCTCAGCCTTTGAATAGCAAAGCAGGTTCACTTTCTCAGCAGAAACTAACTTCTGTCAGTCCACCAACTGCCTCCCTTCTGAACGTTTGTACTCCTCTGCTTCTGGGATGCTTCGCTGTACCATCTGACCACAGCAAAATCTTGACCACTCTAGCCTAGATGAAACACCTGGCTTAAGCCATTCCTATCCCTCGATCCCTTGTATAACATAATGAGGGATTCCCTTAAGATAATCCACAGCTCCAAAGAGATGCCACTCTTTGTTAAAAATTAATACGTATGTGTATATATATTATAAAATGTTGCAGGGTACTAAAGTACTAAGGTATATTAGTGGTTTCCTATGGCAGGAGCATGTATGTTTGGAGGCACATAAGGAATGACTAATAATGGGTACAGAGGTTTTTTTTCAGGGGGGGGGCATGAAAATGTTCTAAACTTAGCTTGTGGTCATGGTTACATAACCCTAAATATACTAAAAATAACTGAATTCTATACTCTAAGTTTTATTGAAGTATAGTTAATTTACAAGGTTGTGATAATTTGTGCTGTACAACAAAGTGCCAACAAGTCATATACACACACATATCCAGTCTCTCTTGGATCAGAATCTTTTCCCACATAGATTATCACGGAATACTGGTTTCTCTGTGCTATACAGCAGGTCCCCGTTAGCCAATCATTCCATATACCTCAGTGTGCATACACCAATTCCAAAGCCCCAGCCCATCCCTCCCATGCCCCAGATTGGCCCTCCTACTTGTCAGATTCCATGCTAGGCACTAGAGATACAAAGAGAACGAAGAAGCATGTCTCCACTACTACAGCTCACAATCTCATAAAAAAATGGATTGGGCAAGTGATAATACAGAGAATTAAATAGGTTCCTGAGCAGAGTTCTATGCCTAACCCAAACATGGTGGTACCACAGTAGTTACTAAGAGAACACAGCAAAATGTTGATTCTGTTTTTCTTCTCTCCTCAGGTCTTATTAACCTCCATACACATAGCTGCTCATCTTTGCTGCTATTATAGGTCTGATATGGCTCACTGTACATCCAGAAAGGACCCATCCAGGCATAGTCTTTCCTATGGCTTGACACATATCTCCCGGAATTCCACAAGGTCTTCAATTCTTCCATCCAAATCCTCGCTCTTGAAGAAGAACGTGTTTTCAAAAGGTAATTCTTTTTCAAAATTACCTCCAAAAAATCAAGCTCAAAATATACCATATTGTTGTACCAATCAAATCCCCATGATTTGGCATGAGCTATTTCCTCCTGGCACTCTGTTTCACAACATAGCATTGACTTCTTGCTTAAGTGCTGAAAATGTATGTTCTCAACACAATCATCATGAAACAGAATCTTTCACTTCAAAGAGGATTGAGAGACCAGAGAATTCCGGAATTGAGTTCTTCCAGAACAAATGCTACACTTATAAGATTTGAAGCAGTTTTCAAACACGGGTGTCAAGGTGCCCTTAAGTGATTTCATTCCATTCCAATTTGTGAGGGAAGCCGTAGTGAAGTCTGTTGCCTCTCCAGTTGTATTTAGCTGTGTGCCCTTACGTGTGAACCTTTATAGCTGCCGTGTGAGGCATTTTTTGTTTATTTCCTCTTAATTGGCTTCTTTTCAGCTGGAGGAAATCAATGAAGGGAGGCTTAACAAAATCCTCAAGAAATTAAACACAACCCATCTAAGCCACCTCTGTAGTCTGATTTACCCAACCAGAGTATATGATTGCTTAGACATTAAAGCATGTTAAAAGAGGCAACTGTATCATAGTGGGAAAACACCTGCAATTGGGGTCAAAAGACCTATGTTTGAGCCTGGCCTTAGCAAAGCACTCTGGGCCTCAGCAAAAAGGCGTAGCAATGCACTTGCAAATGTAAGGTTTTAACCCTAAGATATTTTAATAACTCAGTGTTTTGATGTTATTTCATGCTGATTTTCCAGATATGCTAGCTACACAGAATATCATTAAATATTCACTTTTAAAATTAAGCTCCTGGATCACAAGATAAAGGCCATCCCCTTTTGTTGCCCCAAAACTTTATGCTATCTCATCTTCTATGCTTGTCAATCCAGTTTCTTTCCTGCAACTCTATTCTGCCTCCTCCCTCCCACATTCCCAGTGCCCCTGTTTATATTTAGTTTATTCTCTCTGCCATCCATGCCCTCCCTCATCCTTGCCACCTGTCTTTTCCCCATGTACACTGTCAAGTCCAAAACAGATCCTGCCTTATCTATCATACCTTTTATAGCTTCGTAGATAGATACTATTTTGTCTAACTTCGTTTAATGAAATCGCTCTCTCTCCCCCATACACACACACACCCATCTTCTCAGGTCACCTCCTGTTTGTGTCAGGTCCTCCAGCTACAGCAGATTAGGCTGCCGTCTGGAGGGAGTGATAGAGAGCAAGACTGAAGAAGTCAGTTGTGATGAGTCTGTGGAAGGCCGTGAATTCTAGCCCTCTCTTACGGTCTTGAAATAGTCAAAGGTTTTAAGCAGAAGAGTGGCATGTCAGGGCTGTGTTCAGAGAGAGCCAAGAGTGTAGGGACCAGCCAGGAGGCTGCTGCAGTAGTCTAGGCAGGTAGTGATGACGACAGGAACTAGAAATTTGGCAGTGGGACATGGGGAGAGGCTAATGGTGAAAATGCCAGGCATGGGCTTGTGATCATGTCCTGTGTGGTCCTCCTCTTCCTGTGAACTTGATGCTACTGAGGGCTCTCTCTCAGGAGGTGAAGCCATCATCCCCTCAATCACAGAGGAAATCCAGGAGGCTTCCTTGTTCTACATGCCACATCCCATCAAATCATTAATATAGGCCAATGCAGCATCCTGGGTGCAGCCTTCTCTTCTCTCTAGGCACTGACCACCACCTGGGACCAGATCTTCCTACCTGTAACCCAGGTCACTCCCATCTAGTATCCCTCCGTCAAAGGTGTCCCTCCAGTCCATTCCCCAAATCTTTTCAAACAGATGGATCTATCTGAACTGCCTCTCTGATCCTTTTTCTCACTTAACACATGCCAGTGATGCCTTCCTGTCTGTAACGGTTATTCCAATTCCCTCATTATGGCTGAAATACCCAATGTGACCTGGCTCTTTGCCAGTTCCCCTTGCCTCTCTATATTCTACTGTCCCTGAACTTTTCATATTTCTGAACAGGTGCTAATGTTGAATACCCCCATGCTTTTGCACATGCGTCACTTTTCCCCTTTGCCCATGTCAAAATTACTTTGAAATTACTTAACTCTTCAAGTATTTGAGAAAACACTCATCCTTGGTTAGAAATCTACCATGGTTCTTCCTTGTCCTCCCCAAGCCCCATTATGATGCCTGCTGACTTCACAAAACACAATACATTTCAATTGTCTTTATATTACTTTATCTAGCTCCATTCCCTGAGGACAAAGACTGGGATTTTCATCCTGTTATCCTCAGCACTGATTACAACTTCAAGGCATAGGGCTGACAACTCACGAATGTTAAAGAAATCAACACATCAGTGATTGTTCTTCCCCAAAATGGAAAGGTGGAAAACAGGCCAAATTCATAAAGTCCCAGATGTTCACATCCCAAACCAGACCCAGGTTCATGACCGAGTCAGAGCTGGGCCTTCACCAAAGGTAAGGGCTCCTGCTGAGGCAAATGACTTGAAAGCACGTGAGAGCTAGTGTCTTCCAAGCTCAATTTAGGAACTCAGCTAGGGCACTGGCTTTGAAGGAATAGCCAAAGTGCTGCAGTGAGTTTGGTCCACTTGTCATTATTGCGTGGCAGAACTATCACTGGGATTATTAGAAACCGTCAGTTCATTCTTGATCCTAACTCTTGATCCTAGACTGTAAACGAAGCCTAGCATTTCTATCATCTTTAAATGAAGAGGGTAACCATCACCCCCCCCCACACACACACACACACACAACTGGCATGATGTTTAAATGATATGGATACAAAGTGCCTTCGACGTGACTGGCTTCGAGGTATAAATGGAAATCATCATCATTACTATCATGTGAGAGTTTCAAGCACAGGAAATACTCTCCATGCATTTGTTTAAAAAGAGTGTGGACAGCTCCACAAGCATTAAATTCTCAATGAGCTGATTCTGCTCAGGCTTAACCCATATTAGAGGCTTACCTTGACTGGCTGGTGATCAGTGTCCAAGATTCAAGCCATGCACAGAGGATGGAAGATTTCAGAAGCTGGGTGCTACTCTCATCTGTACAGCCATCAGTTACAGGGCAGTGACTACAGCCAGAGGCATTGCTGCCTGTTATCTTCTCCACAAGGGTAGAAGGTAGGTATTATTATCCCCATGTTACAGATGAGGAAAGTTTTGTTTCAAGAAGTGGAGGAAAGTTTTGTTTCAAGAAGTGAAGGAATGTGCCCAAAGCCACACAAAAGTGGCACAACTAAGATCTGAAACTAGGCTAGTGCTTTCTACTCATGCTGCTTCTTCACTGTGCTTTGTCCTACAGTGTGGGGGACACAAAGCATTGTCATATGTATCATGTACTTTGACCTGACCCACTTCCCTAGGATATAACCAAATAAAGAAACTGAGACTTGAGACATTTAAGTTGTTTGTGTACAGTCACAAAATCAGCAAATAACAGCCCAAGAATGCAATCTCCTGTCTTCTGACTCATCCACTGCACTTTCCTATAATGGAGCAACCGTCATTTGCCCAGACTAAAGAGTGTAGCAATAAGGACATAACTGCTTCTTCTCAAACCTAGTGCTCTAAATTTACATAAAATTTTCTCCTGGTGGAGTAGTTATACAAGCTATACTTAATGTGTGAAAAAGATTCTAACACATTACACATAAATGTCTTCTCAACTTCCTAACATCAGAAAAAATTATCTACTATATGCAAAGCCTTGCATTTACCAAAAAGCCCACCTGGGATTGAAGGAACTGCTCAAAGATCATGAAGATGTAATATTTTTAAATGGGGTTTTATTTATTCAAAAGATGGGACTTCACTAAATACTATAGAGATTTGGATGAAAATGTAAGCATGTGTTAAATGCAATTTTAGTGATCCTTGTTGTATTAAGTGAGTTGAAAAATCTAATATTCAGAAATAGCATCTTTTTAATTTGTTTGAAAAGTTTATCAAGCATTTATTGAGCTGCCTATTCATCTCTGGGACACAGAGATGAGTAAGACATGGCTACACCCTCAAGGAGTTTCTGGTCCAACAGGTGAAACCAACCTATCAACAAGTACAATAAATTATATTTTGTTTGCCTCCATTATCATATTAGAAGAATACAGTGCATGCAATAGCCAGTTACATGCAAAGGTACACTTCCAAAAATAAGTGACATTTAACTGAGTCTTGGAAAGGGATAAGCATTGCCGGGGAACAAGGGACTCTAACTGGCTATGTGGGAGTCAAAGGACATTATAGTCTCTTTTGTTCTAGGAACTTCAAATGGTGCCATGAAAGTGAAGTTTAGCGGGCAAGAGAAGCAGACATGATCAGATATCATGTGAGGTCACATTAAGAGCCTGAACTATGGCTGTAGCAGTGAAGATGAACAGATGATACCTCACAGATGTCAAGGATTTTGGGTCGTAGGCCTGTCTACATATAAAGGGGAAAAGAGAGAGAGTTGCAGCGTTCCCGTTGTGGCTCAAACCCAACCAGTATCCATGAGGATGTGAGTTCGATCCCTGACCTCTCGCATGGGGTTGGGATCCAGGTTGCTGTGAGCTGTGGTATAGGTCACAGACACAGCTTGGATCCCATGTTGCTGTGGCTGTGGTGTAGAGTGGCAGCTGCCACTCTGATTCAACCCCTAGCCTGGGAACCTCCATATGCAGCAAGTGTAGCCCTAATAAAATAAATAAATAAATAACTGAGGGAGTTCCCATCATGGCACAGCAGAAACAAATCTGACTAGGAACCACGAGGTTGCAGGTTTGATCCCTGGCCTCGCTCAGTGGTTAAGGATCCTGCGTTTCCATGAGCTGTGATGTAGGTCACAGACGTGGCTAGGATCCCGGGTTGCTATGGCTGTGTTGTAGCTCCGACTAGACCCCTAGCCTAGGAAACTCCATATGCTACAGATGCAGCCCTAAAAAGCAGAAAATAAATAAATAAATAAATAAATAGTTTTTTTTAATAGCAAAAGAGAGAAAGTTTCTGCTTTGGTGGCACAAGGATGTCAATGGCTGAGACACAGAATAAAATGGGAAAAGACATCAAGTTCTCGCTTTGATGATGAGCTGGAGAGGCTATGTAAAATCCATATGGAGAAGGGAAGTAAGTAGGCAACCAGCTAGATGAGACAGGATCTCAGGAAAAGGTCCAGCCTAGAGATATAGAGTAAGGGTCATTCATATTTGGGTGGTTGATGAAAATCACATGAATGGGTACGTTTGTCAGGAAAAGATAGAATGAGAAGAGAAAAAGGGTTGAGGACAGACTGTTAGGTGTCAACACTTTAGACCGCTGGCTTAATGGTCACGAAAATAAAAACAAACCCAAAAGAGGATGAGGAGGATTGATCATAAAGGTAAAGAGAAACCAGGAGACACAACCTAGCTAATTATTAGAAAAATGCTAATCAAAACTACAATGAGGTATCACCTCACACCAATTAGAATGACCATCATTAAAAAGTCTCCAAATAATAAATGCTGGAGAGGGTGTGAGGAAAAGGGAACCCTCCTTCACTGTTGGTGGGAACCTAAATTGGTACAGCCACTATAGATAACAGCATGGAAATGTCTCAAAAAACTAAAAATAGAGCTACTATATGATCTACGAAATCCCACTTCTGGGCATATATTCAGGAGAAAAAAAAAAGAACTCTAATTTGAAAAGATACATACCCTGCTATGTTCATAGCAGCACTATTTACTAGAGCCAAGACATGGAAGCAACCCAAAGGTCCATCAACAGAGGAATGGATAAAGAAGATGTGCTATAATATATGAATATTACTTATCCTTTAAAAAAATAATAATCCCATTTATAGCAATATGAATAGACTTAAAGATTATCATACTAAGTGAATTAAATCAGACAAAGACAAACAGCATATGATATAACTTAATGTGGAATCTAATTTAAAAATTTACAAATCGGAGTTCCCGTCGTGGCTCAGTGGTTAACGAATACAACTAGGAACCATGAGGTTGTGGGTTCAATCCCTGGCCTTGCTCAGTGGGTTAAGGATCCGGCGTTGCCGTGAGCTGTGGTGTAGGTCGCAGACGCGGCTTGGATCCCGTGTTGCTGTGGCTTTGGTGTAGGCTGGCAGCTACAGCTCTGATTAGACCCCTAGCCTGGGAACCTCCATATGACACAGGAGCGGCCCAAGAAATGGCAAAAAGACAAAAAAAAAAAAAAGAAGAAGGGAGCAGTCAGCAGCTCCAACGTCACACAAGCTCAAGGAAGGAAAGAGTGAGGCAGAGGACACAGAACTTCAGAAGACAATTAAAAATAGCATTTAATAGACAAACAAGACATGACCTGTATTGCGAGAGGAATGAGGAGATGATGAGAATGCAAGGAATGAAAGAGACACCAAGATTCTTGACTTGTCTGAGATACCTACTGGCTATGAGGATGATGAAAACGAAGAGTCCAAAGATGACCTCACCCAATGTCTATCTTGTGTAGCACAACTCATCCAAAAGTAACACAGAGAGAGTGAGTTTGGTGACAAAAAGCACGAGTTAAGTTTTAGAGGTTCTGTGTTTTAAGTGCCTGTGGTACATCCATGGTAGGTTCTACAGAAATAAAAAAAAAGAAAAGACATAAATTATGTAGAAAATAGAGTGAATGGCTAGAGAAATGCACCAGTGATGTAAGGTGAATAAAGAAGAAATTGAAGTCATAATGGGGAGAACACTCCAAGAGAAAGCAAAGCAAAGAAACTACAACCCTCCAAGAGGGATGAAGAGCTAGAGGAGGTAAGAGAGATTATTGTAGTTTCCCATTTCAAGAGTTGAAATGGTGTCTGCAGTAACTGCCATATGACTTGGGACATGAAATAGCTGGAACAAAGAAGGAAATTATTGGAGTCCATGAAGCCAAGAAGATTTGAGGCTACTACAGACCATCCACTTGGGTATGGAGATTATCCAAAATGACAACGGGAGTTGGAAGAAAAGTGAAAATAATGGCCAGGAGCAAAATAAGTCCTTGATGAATAGATGGGAGGAACTAGGAGTTCAGGAAACGGAAGCCATCCAGAGTTATAAAAATGATATAACCAAATACTATGAGCCTCATAGAGAGGTACTTCATAAAAGGTCGTAAACAGAACAATGGTTTGTATTTGACAAAGGGAAAAGAAAATACCATTGACGGGACCCCCAGGACCTTTCAGACACATGGTAAATGACAGCAGAGGGTCTCCGCTTAAGGGGGTTGGAGAAGAAAATGGTTTTGATGCCAAAGGGCCAGAGTTCTGACAAGAGTTTTAGTGAAGATCTCATGCAAAGAACAAGGAGGAAGAAGCAGAAGAGAGTAAGCACTGTGCAGAAGAAGGATGGCAATAGTTTACAAAAAAAAACAAACAAGGAAGCTGAAGATGAAGGCTCTGCCATTTACTCACATGTCTACAGTAGCCTTAGAGATTATTGGTATCAAGCTTCAGGATGGGCATGCGATTTCAGAGGCCTGATGAGGTTGTGGTCTTCACCTTATGCGAAGTCAGTGGTGAGCTATTGTTTAGGAACTCCTAAAAGGAGTCTTGCGATGACAAGCAGTACACCTTCTCTGGTCCCTATCTCCGAGGAACCCACAGAGAAGGAAGACAGTCAGCCTCAGCAGCAAATAGCAGAGTTCCCACTGTGGCGAAGTGAAAATGAATCTGACTGGTATCCATGAGGATGCAGGTTTGAACCCTGGCCTTGCTCAGTGGGTCAGGGATCCAGCACCGCTGAGGGCTGTGGTATAGGTCACAGATCTGGCATTCCTGTGTGTATGGCTCCAGTTTGACCCCTAGCCTGGGAGCTTCCATATGTCACTAATGCAGCCCTAAAAAGCAAAAACAAAATAAATTAATTTAAAAAAATGCAAATAGCTACTCACATGGTAGAATGATATAATAGTTCTGAGAGACTGAGCAATCTTGTCCTCACCTGGTTTCTGCTCCCTTTCCTCAGCACTTGGAAATAGTCACTATAGAAGATTTTATAGCCCTTTTTATACACCTTTTTTTTTTCAGCCATGCCCACGGTATGCATAAGTTCCCAGGCCAGGGATCGAACCTGAGATATAGCAGTAGCCAACACCAAATCCCTAATCACTAGGCCACCAGGGCACTCCAGTCTTCCCTTTTAAAAGATAGTTGTTTATTTGCTTGAATGATGAGGTCAAAATCGGGGAGGATGAAGCAGCCTGTGACAGTAGCAAGTGATTGGTCATAAAATACAACTGCTAACCCACTGCAGACATTCACCATCTTGGATGTGAAGTTATTCAGAAGGACAGCAGGAGCTGGGACAGAGATGAAAATTATGATCAGGTGCGAAGTCCTTAAGGGCCTGGAGTTGAAGAGAGTACAGTGTATCTCCGCGGCTTTGAAAAGAGACATGGTGTTTGTTGAAGGTTACTCTCACAGTAGCGGAGAGAAGGTGGTAATAACTATGACAGATTCAGAGGGTCTGTTTCCTTATTGGTAACACAGAAAGTATGAAATGTATATTGCAAGGTTATTTTGGGGATCCGATGAGATAATATGTGTTAAAATTCTTAGCATGATGCTAAACACATTGTAGATTCCTGAATCTACTAACACAGAACGCATATCATATTTTTACTTAACTGTTTGTTTTACATTTCATTTTAATCCTACAGATGGCCAATGACTTGAAATGGTTTTGGTGGGGCCTGATATTCTACAAATCAATGCCCATTTAGTTGACCTTTAGCCATGTCCAATTAATCCTTCTCTCTCCATTAATTCTAAATTTTTAGATCTCTCTAGTTCACAGTTGCATCATTCATTCCCAAAATGAGCATATAAATGCTAACATACATAACATAAGCCATATGTACATATAAAAATATGTGTACATATCGTAGTAGGAAATTAATTTTCCCTCTATTACCCTAGACTCATTTTGTTGCTTCTTTTCAATTTACTTTGTTGGATTTTTAAACAAATTTACTGATGTGTCACGATCATTCTAGAAAGTAAAAGCTTAAAAAAAAAAAACTTCTATAAAATGATAATTCAACTTGCATCAGAAAAGGTTTTTGTGGTTAAGTTCCCTTGTGTCACAGTGGTTAAGGACCCAGCGTTGTCATAGCTGTGGCACAGGTCACAACTGTGTCACAGGTTTGACCCCTGGCTTGGGAACTTTCCACATGCCATGGGTACAGCCCAAAAAAAAAAAAAAAAAGAAAGAAAAGAAAAAAAAAGAATAAGAGGTTTTATGAAGATTCAGAGGGATCAAGGGATCATGCAACTGCCTAATTCAATGCCTGTCACATGATTGAAGCTCAATATTATTATATAAATAATGTCTTTTCCTCTTGACATGGAGGCAGCATAAGGCAGAAGGTAGAGTTTGAGCTTCGATCTCTGAAAAGCATGATGAGTTAAAATCAGGGCTCTGTCTTTTACCAACCACATGATCCTGATCAAGTTATTCAAAATCTCTAAGCCTTCTTCACAGGTTCATTACAGAAATAAAATAAGACATCTGGAAAGAGCCTGGAACAGTACATAATACACTATATTTGCCATTATTTATGACCACATAGATTTCTAACTGCATATTTTTCAAACATTTTAGAAATTTTTATTTTTCATTTGAACCCTACCGAACAGCAGGGCAATCTTTTTACAATTAGGAAAAATTTGCATTTCTGAGTAGTCCTTTCCCTAATATGAGAAAAATAACAACATTTTCAAGGTTCAGGTTGGTTTGGGGACTTATACCATTTCTCAAAAACAGCCCGAGAGGCTTCATCATTCCTCCTTCATTGCTCTTTTTTTTTTTTTTTTGGTCTTTTTGCCATTTCTTGGGCTGCTCCTGCGGCATATGGAGGTTCCCAGGCTAGGGGTCAAATAGGAGCTGTAGCCGCTGGCCTACGCCAGAGCCACAGCAGCACAGGATCCAAGCCACGTCTGCAACCTACACCACAGCTCACAGCAACGCCGGATTGTTAACCCACTAAGCAAGGGCAGGGATCGAACCTGTAACCTCATGGTTCCCAGTCAGATTCGTTAACCACTGCGCCACCAAGGGAACTCCCTGCTCCTTTTAATTAATACCAAATCTTTACATCAGGATCGTAATTTTCACTTCAACAAAGTGTCTTCAAAAATTCAGCATGGAGTTCCCTGGTGGCAGATGGGTAAGTATCCAGCATTGTCACCGCTATGGCTCAGGTCACTGCTATGGTGCAGGTTTGATTGATCCCTTGCCTGGGAACTTTCACATGCCATAGGCATGGTGAAAAAAAACAAAAACAAAAAAATCATCTTACAATATTCACATAATACCCCCTCAGTATGAGGTAGGTCAGACATTATCATCTTCATTCTAGAGATGAGGAACTGAGGATCAGAAATGAATTCATCAAGGCCAAAGAGGTGGGAAATGTCAGAGTTGGGATTTATACCTAGTCTTTCTAGCTCCAAGGCTGGAGTTTGAGTCATGGTCCAAATTAAAATCTTATCTCCATATTCTAATTTCACAGGGTATTTCTATTAGCTCACAGCAGCCTCTCATATCAGTTAATAATATTTTCAGAGAGCAGATTTTCTCTATATGACACCACTAAAATCAAGAGAATCTAACACATTTCTGGAACACAGTCATCAAGTCATAGATTGTAGAAAATGGAAGATCCCATAAAAAGCAAGTAGTTCAATCTTAGGGCAAGAAATCAAGATCAAGAAACATATCTACAAAATATACAAACATTTCATACAACTTTATATCAAAAAATAAAATAACCCAATCAAAAAAATGGTCAGAAGATCTAAACAGACACTTCTCTGAAGACATACAGATGGCCAAAAAAACACACGAAAAGATGTTCAACATTGCTAAATATTACAGAAATGCTAAATCAAAACTATAATGAGGTATCACCTCATACCAGTAAGAATGGCCATCATCAAAAAGTCTACAGACAATAATGCTGGAGAGGGTGTGGAGAAAAGGGAACCCTCCCACACTGCTGGTGGGAATGTAGGTTGGTACGACCACTGTGGAGAGCAATGTGGAGATTCCTTTAAAAACAAAATTTAGAACTACCACACAAGCCAGCAATCCCACTCCTGGGCATAAACCCAAAGAAAACCATAATTTAAAAGGATATATGCACACTAATGTTCATTGCAGCATTATTTACAATAGCCAAGACATGGAAGCAACCTAAATGACTCAGCAGAGGATCAGATAAAAAAGATGTGGTACATATATACAAGGGAATATTACTCAGCCATAAAACCAATTAAATAATGCCATTTGTAGCAACATGGATAGACCTAGAGATTATCATACTAAGTAAAGTAAGTCGGACAGAGAAAGACTAGTATCATACGAGATCACTAAAACATGGAATCAAATAAAGGATTTTTTAAAAAGAACTTACGCATAAAACAGAAACAGATGCAAAGATTTCAAACCCAAACTTAAGGTCACCAAAGGCGAAATGTTGCGGCAGTGGACTGGGAGGTTGGGATTGGCATATATATACACGCTACTATACACAAAATTGATGGGTGACAAGGACCTACTACATAGCTCAGGGAAATCTATTCAATACTCAGTGAGGACAGAATCCAAAAAGAATGGATATATGTGTATATGTATGGCTGATTCAATTGACTGTACACCTGAAACTAACACAACATTGTAAGTCACTTATACGCCAACAAAATTTATTTCAAAAAAGAAACATTTGGAGACTTGTTCAAGATCATAATTATTAATATCAAGTCAGATTCAACCATGGGTCTCTGACTTCTGATCCAATGGCTCTTTCAACCATTCTATACTGATCTCTCAGACATGGACCAGAACAACAATGAATTTCAAAATACTCGTTTGCTCAGGATTCCTGAGATAATTTTGTTTTCTATTAATTTAAAATTAGATTGTTGGTAGAGAAAACAGAAATTTCATTTAAATGTATTGAGCATTCTCTTTTAGCATCGTTCAATACACAAGGAATATTTTTTCATTCAAACATATTACTTTCATCCCCTAAGTCCACATTTAACTAAATACCCTATTTTAATTATGGGGGGGTGGGGCATGAGAACAATTCCCTGTCATTCCTGAGATTTAAAAGTATCTACCTTTAGCAAATTTCACTTTAGAAGTGAAATCTATTTGTTTGGTTTTTTTTTTTTCTTTTTGTTTTTTAGGGCCACACCCGCGGCACATGGAGGTTCTCAGGCTAGGGGTCGAATCGGAGGTATGGCTGCCAGCCTATGCCACAGCCATAGCAACACAGGATCCGAGCTGCATCTGCAACCTACATCACAGCTTACAGCAACACCAGATCCTTAACCCACTGAGTGAGGCCAGGGATCAAACCCACAACCTCACGGTTACTAGTCAGATTCGTCTCCAGTGCACCACAACAGAAACTCCTAGAAGTGAAATCTGGAGTGCTCTGCCTTGATGCCACAAGAAATGCAAAATGTTCCCAATTATTCTGCCATCACAAAGGTATTAACTAGACACATTTGACCATGTTGTGATATATGCCTATAACTACAACTACTAATACATCAGAATCTGCTGCAACATTCTCATCTTAGCATTTATTTTCCTTTCTACCTTTCTATCAGAGGAAAAGAGCATTAACCCAGACATAAAAATTCATTCTTTTTTACCTGTATCATTGAAACACTAGTTCACAGAATTGTCTTTTCTTGTACAAGTTATTTTCTTGTTCTTTGAGAAAGCTTCTGGGATCTGACATATACCTTCTCTTTTCCTTTTGGGCAATTTAAACTGTAGATTGCCTTAGCACAAAACTAAAATAAAGTTACAATTTATATAAGTGTATCACTTGCCTAGGAAGTAGGATGTATGAAGAAAAGTATCAGCTTTTTTGTCCCCTGCATGGAGGTGTAAGCCCCAATTCCTCACGTCAACTTTGCGACCTTGAACAAGCCTTAATTTCCACATTTTTAGACTACGGATGATAAAACCTATTTCTGAGGTAAGTTGTATTGATTAAAGGAGATAAAGTTTATAAAGAACCTAATATAATACTTAGGACACATTCACAGCATACCTTCAAGCAATGTTGAAATAAAGTAATGGTAATGAAAAACTAACACATGAAAGAAGAGAGTCACTAAATTGGTTGTGTTACCTTTTCCTAAGTTTGAGGGAAATCATTCAAAAGAAGGGAGTAAATAATTGGGGATTTTGTTCCTATGCTTTAATCATTCAGTAGTGATTCAGTGAGAGCCTCCTAGGAGCCAGGCACCATGCAAAACACAGAAGATGGAGTAGTGAGTTCTTAATATTACCCTCATTAAGCTTCTTAAGTGCAGAGTAAGAAGGGAAAAAAAATAAGGAATAGAAAAGAATGAGTGAGGGTATCTAGTTGGGCTTCTACCAAAAAGACACTGATACAAGGATTTGGATGTGTCTGGTATCTGTGATGTAAAAAACTTTTCCTCAGGCAGTTTGCCACACATCTAACTGAATTGACCATAGACAATTTTTCCATAAAACAGAAAAGACAAAAATAAAAGGATATAAAAGAGGGAGGGACATTAAAAAGGACATAATGAAATGTGAAAATTAATAACAAACATTTTAAACAAACAGATGAGGAATGCTGCTATTCTTCGCCAGGTTTGTAACATACATAACTAGTAGAACATACCTGCACTGCATGGAAATGCTCTATCACATACGTAGTCCTTCTATTTCACCAAATCATCTAAGCCAGATTCTGTCCCAAATACCAAAAACCTGTCTATATCATGTTCTCCACTACCAAGTAGAAAAAAAAAAATCATTTTCAAGGCATTTATACTCATCAGGAATCATGTAACCAGTTCTTTCAGGGGGTAGAAGGAGCTCAATTCTTCTTGTGCCTCCGACTTCTAATACTACATGATAAATGCGGTAAAGATGGCATTAGAGAGCAGGCTGTGGTATCCACGTTACCTGAAGAAATCAGTGACTGGTGCTCTCAAAGACTGTTGCGAATTACTAGCCGCCTCTTTTGTATTTTCACAGCTTAGTAAATTTTTGGTTTTGATGTGTGGGAAGGATGACAGTACTTACCAGAGCATTTGTAAACTATGTTATTTTCTAGTATAGTTTGCAATCCAGCTTTACACCCTTTTATTTCACACTTTCAGTCAAGTTTTCTTAGGAACACATTTCACCAAGTTGATATATGTAGTTGAAACCAAACTGTCAACCACTTATGTTATCTTCTACACAAAATTGCACTGTAGGCAATTAGTTGTGTGCTTAAAGTGCTTACAGAGGAGTTCCTGTTGTGGTTCAGAGGATTAAGAACCCAACTAGTATCCACATAGGATGTGCGTTCAATCCCTGGCCTCACTCAGCGTGTTAGGGATCCGGTGTTGCCACAAACTGCAGTCTTGTCGCGGCTGGGATTTGGGGTTGTCATGGCTGTGGTGCAGCCCTCAGTTGCAGCTCCAATTCAACCTCTAGCCCAGGAACTTCCATGTGTAGCAGGTATTGCCCTAAAAAGAAAAAAGAAAAGGTTCCTATAGCAAATATTTTTATGGTGAAAGTAACTAGAATGGAATTTTGGTATACATAATTTATTTGTTACATGGTCCTAGAAAACAAGGTGAGCATGAAGACATTAGAAAAGCCAATAAAGAATACCTTAAATAATACTGTATTATGTACTTGAAATCTGCTATGAGAACAGATCTTAAGTTCAACACATGCACACACCAGAAACAATATGAGATGATGGGATTTGCTAATGAGCTCGACTGTGGTAATCATTTCACAATGTACAGGTATTTTGAATCACCGCATTGTATATTTTAAATATTTTAAATATACAATTTAATTTACTTGTCAATGACATTTCAATAAAGCTGGGTGTGGGGGAATTGAACCTATTCCTACTCAAAAAAATGCCTGGGTATGTTACTATACAAGCAACTGGGGATAATCCCGCTATAACACCCCCCAGAGAGGCAGTGTAGCATATACCTTGGAATTGTTCCCCTGAGAGGAGACAGCTGGGGTGTACATTCACCAAATCCTGCCCCTGATTGGTTGAGGGTTACTCCTTAGGGCAGTAACTCTAGTACTTCCAGTCCACCCCACCCACAGGCCAAGCACTCTTGTGGCCTGAGAAAACTTTCCTGCCAAGACACAGATGTCTGAGGTAGCAAGCTGTCTCTGCCTGTACAGGAAACTACCCACCAAAGCTGCAGAGATATTTGATGGAGGCTGGGAAAATATCAATGAGGCCCAACAGCATATTCTATAGATGGGTTGCCACTGAAGATGGGGCAGTCAACAAGTCCTTTCTGAGCAGGAGAAATTTGATAAAAGATACAAATAAAGTAAGGAAGAAAGCAAAGCAAGCATCTAGGTTTACAGCCTTCCAAGAAAAGGGAAAACAAATGACCCTGAGGCAGAAGAAAACTCGGCGTTTTCAAGGAGACTTGGATGGTTGCAGTAAAAGAAGCCATGGGAGAGTGCCAGGAGGTAGAGGTTAGAGATGATCTGCCAAGAGCCAGATCACACAGGGCCTTGTAAGGGGTAAAGAGTTTGCACCTCGTTCTGGATGAGATGGACATCTACTGGAGGGGTGTTGGGCAAAAGAGCGATGTCAGTCAACTTACATTTTAAATTTCAGTTTTGGCTTTTACTTGGAAAATGGACCATAGCGGGGTACGAGTATAAGGAGGGACACCAGGTAAGAGGTTAACACAACATTGCACAAAGAAGAGTTCAGTGTAAGTGGAAATGATGAGACGAGAACAGACTTAGGATACATTTCACAGAGTAGAGCCAACAGATCTCATAAAAAAGGAGTCATATTTTATGACTAAAAAAACTACTCATAGAACTGAAAGCCAAGAGAAGAATTCTTTTGGTCATTGAGAAATTGAAGAAGTAGCTCCCTTTTTTTTCATCAATATTTACATTTTATTTTTTATTAGAGTATAGTTGATTTAGTGTTGTGTCATTTTCTGCTCTACAACATAGTGACCCAGAAATATATATGTATGTATGTTTATACGTATTTTTTCTCTCATATTATCTTCCATTATGTTCTATCCCAAGAGATTGGATATAGTTCCCTATGCTGTATATTAGGACTTCATCGCGTATCCATTCTAAACGTAATAGTTTGCATCTAACAATCCCCAATTCCCCATCCATCCCACTCTCTCCCTCCTCCCACTGGCAACCACAAGTCTGCCCTCCATATCCATGACCTGTTTCTGTTTTGTAGATGGGATCGAGTTCTATGGCTGTCTGTGTCAAGCATTGTTGGGAAAAACAAGGGAAGAAATACAAAACAGCAGATGTGCATCACAGAGAGGTAGGTAGCCATCTCTCCAGACCCATGGCAGAGAAGAGGAAGGTCATCTTAAGCCTAAAGCATGAGTAGCTGCAGATTAAAGAGACCATGAAGGATCTATTTCCAGTAGGTACCAAGGCAGAAATAGAATGGAAGTTGTCTGCCCAGGAAGAGAAGCCCATGCCATCCCCGACAGTGATTACAACTGCTGGCCCATGGTGATAACAAAAAGCAGGCAACTTGCAGTTTTATTAGGTATATTCTTACAATGCATGACTTTTTTGCCTGCACCAGAGGTGGACTGCTCACCCCAATCCTCCTCGGTAACCATTGCAAGCACCCAGAAAATGGAATAAGTATGTAACGATGCTAATAGCTAATTCTTATTAAATGCTAACTAGGTTCCAGCAGCTCTAAGGGTTTTACATTTTTATAAACAATATCTAATACACTATTTAATTAATTCTTATACTAAGTAGTAGATCCTATTACTATTCCCATTCCACATATGAGAAATCTAAGGTTAGAGTTGAAGAAGCTGGACCAAGTTCACACAATTGCTAGGTGGCAGGACCAGGGGATTCAAACTTAGGTCTGACAAATGAAAACACAAGGTCTTAACCCCCATTCATTTATCTGAGAATAATACAGCTTTTTTTTTTTTTTAACAGTCGAAGATTGAAAATTAAATTTCACCTTTCCACAAGCAAGCCCAATGACGTGGTGGTTACACTGGCTGCTGGTGAGGCAGGAGTGGAATCATGTGTGCTCAGGGTCTGGTACGAGAGCTAACACTGCTCTGTTGCTGAGTGAGCATGGTCTCAGCCAGCGTCCCGACCTCAAGGGGAGGACGCCATTCTCACTCATGGTTAGTGAGTAAGGTAACCATGGTTAGTTGAAGTAAGGTCAACTTTTACTTCTCTGAGGCTAGGGTGGGCAACAGATTCTCAAAGGAGAAAACTGCTGATGTTGTCGACAATATTTCAAAGGAGTTTTAAAATATCAAAATATGCAATAGTTTACCAGGAAATGAAAGTTTCGAGTAGCTTAAATAATGCGCAACACTGCGTGTGGGAGTTTTCACATCTAGGGCAGGAACAGCTGGGGCTAGTCCTCTGAAATTTAGAGACATAAAGTAACTATTGAAGGCTACAGAGCTGTTAGAAAACAGAACTATTCACGCTGCTGTAATTTCTCATACGCAATGATAAAAGGAGTTAAACTGGTATACTGGCAGCTCTTGTTCCACAAACTGTAACTGCATCTTCCCCATCCCCGCTGTATCCTGTACCTTCCTTCCCCTCCATGGGTAGAATAGGCAATTAAATTATTCAAAGTTCCAGAAACAATCAAGAGCCACTAAATGTCACTAGAGTATCAAACTGGCACTCAGCTGCTTTCTACATCTATGTGATAAAACACGGGTAGGAGTTGGCCTCTTGGAGGGTTCTGGTTCTCTCTCTCATCTCCTCCACACAGTCAGTTAATTAGGTAAGTTGAGCCAAAGGCTACACCACTCACATGCCCAGACAGCCAGCTACAGGGGTGCTGAGAGCCTTACTCAATCTCACACCAGAGCCAAACTCCCCACCTAACCCTTACCAAAGGTTTATGGTAGGAAATCAGGAACTCGTACAGCTAATGACAAAGTGGCACTTTGCTTCCCAATCTGCTATTGTCCCCTGTGCATACAGCCCCTTGGAAGCCTCACAGAAGGAGCAATGAGCAGTGCAGGATTTATGGCATAACACCATCAACATCCACCCCAAATGATAAAAGTGACAGGCTGTTTTCCAAGTTACTACCAAATGCCATATGTTAGTTATGATAATTGCTGCTTATGATAACACCAACGGAAACAATGATAATTACATGGTAAGGCAACCGTGTTATCGCTCATGCACCTGGAATAGAATACCTGTCATCACAGTGGCGACAAGAGGGATGGGGCTTCCCTGCTCCAGTGCTCTCATGGGGATGTTTTTATCTACTGGATAAAAAGAATCCCTGTTGTTTTAATAATATAGTTTAGTAGGCTTTAAGAGTTCTGAAGGAGGAGTTCCCTGGTAGCTCAGTAAGTTAAAGATCCAGTGTCACTGGCCTGAGAACTTCCACATGCCATGGGTGTAGCTAAAAAAAAAAAAAAAAAAGAGTTTTGAAGGTAGATGCTCAGCATTTTTCTATCTTTGGTTGGTTTCAAAAGGGTTGGAGGTGATACACAGTACAAAAGCAGTGACACAAAGGGACCCCTTCTGCACACTGTCAGATCATGGAGAGACTAATTATGCACTTGTGCTCTGCACTTAAGTGACTGAGCTCAAATCCGGACTCTGTCACCTGCCAGTCCAAAGACCTTGACAGACAGCTAGTGGTCCTTATCACCTCGTCTCTCCAAGTCTCATTCCTCAGTTATAAAGTGGACATGGCAAAAACTACCTTACAGGAACCCTGTGAAGATTAAATGAGAATATGCTTCATACACAGCTTGACACAGAGTAGATGCTCACAAAGTGTTAGTTTACTACTGGAACAGCTGTGCTCTAGATTGTCATTTCCTCTTCTTTTTCCCAGTATCATTTTTATTAAATTTATATAAAATCTAAACAGCCAGGAAGGTCCATCTGTGGGTTGAGGGCAAAGAGGACTAGAAGGCTGCACCTTTGCCAGCTCCTAGAAAAGACCTTTGATCTGCGTCAGTGGCTCTGAAAGGATGCCTCATGGCTCTGTGTGGTTCAGCTCAGCTCACCAGGAGAAATGTTTATCTTGGTTCTTGGAACCAAGCTTGAGCTAATGATGACAAAATTCCCTACCACCAAGCATCCACTTGACCTTGTCTCCCTTGTGGCACCTCATAGCCCCAAGTAGGAGATCTGGGATCTCAGGCAACTGACACCTTAAAGCACCATCTACCAACTTAATCCCTTTATTTAAACCATGTTACAAGACTGACAGTTGAACATGAGGCTCCTCCTTTCATAGGGATGAGGAGTCTGAGACTCAGAGAAAGCATTACAGTTCAGTGGTCACACCATCAGGAAGCTGAGATTCAACCCAGGTCTTCCATGTACAGACCCAAGTCCTTTGCTTGCTGTTCATCCACACAGACTCACGTCAACGAGGATGATGCAAGGACCAAGTTGAAGGGTCTAGGTCTTTGTCAACAAAAGCAATTCTACTGTTCTCTGAAAAAGCTACTCTAATCCATCATGTTTGACTTTAGTGATCATCAACAAAAATGTTTAAGCAGATTTTTAACACCCTTGAGCTAAAACATAAAAACATCATTTAGCTCAAATATTTACATCTACACTGGATCTAGAAAGTCTATTTTTGAGCCAAATTAGAGCAGCAGGGCTCAGTGACAGAAGCAGCATAATTGGCCTCCTATTGCCTCTTTATGGGGTTTCCACTTCCCCATCATCCAGCCAGAGTCACTATCTCCTCCTCCCCAGAGAAGTGAATGATGAGCATTTCAACAAAGACCTTTCACACTTAGCTGTTTCTCTGGGCATTTCCTGCCACCTGTATATGTTACACATTGCTGGAATCAATAACCCTATAGGTCATAGAAATATGGTCAAGAGAATGTGATGGTTGCTCAAAAGAGGACTAGATCTATCAGGCTAATAGGTATAGATGAAATTTTACAGTTCCAGAAATGTCCTTAGATACAATCTGAATGGTGTTAAAAAGCAATACCATTTTCACTTCCAGTCCCTTCCTAAGCCCTCTCTCCTCCAAAGCCAGGTCCCTGACATCTGCTTTGTAAAGCCCCCACTGGCCACCTGGTCAAAGGGATCATTTTCCTTCTGTAGAGAGTCTTTCTGCTTATTTGTCTTACCTGGAGCCATGCCTCCCACAGTTTGCCTGCCCACAGTAAATGCCCAATAAATGTATATGAATACACACACACACACACACACACACACACACACAGTGAGTGTGTATCTGGCAAATTGGCTAAAATGCTAAGCTTTAAGTGTGCCGTTTTTAACAGGCCCTAGGGCAAGGCTCAAGAATACAAAAATGAAAAAATGAAGAAAAGTTCCTGACATTGATCCTCACAGGTCAGGAATTGTGCTGAGGTGCGGGTGGGGGCTGGGGAGACAGGAAAGGTGAAGAAGACATGTAAATAAGCATGACAATGTGGTGAATGCTATACAGAACAATGCCTTAAGATTACAAATAAAGAAGCATTTCACACTCCCTGGGGAATCCAAAGAGCCTTCACAGAGGAAGTGAACCCAGTCTACAAGGAGGAGTAGAGCTTTTAAGGCAGACTAGAGCAAAGACCCTCTAAGCACTGGATATTCCATACATTAAAAAAAAGGAGTGGTACTTAGACAAGGGGGCTATACTTCAGTATGACTTGAGCATGAGGCATTAAGGGGAAGGGCAAGACTGAAGACCAGAAAATTAGGTAGGGAGCAATTCATGAGAGGGCTTATATACTATCCAGAAATTAGAATTTAGGAGTTCCCTTCATGGCTCAGCGGTTAACAAACTGCACTACAATCCATGAGGATGTGGGTTCGATGCCTGGCCTCACTCAGTGGGTTTGGGATTCCGCATTGCCATCAGCTATGCTGTAGGTTGCAGATACGGCTCAGATCCTGCATTGCTGTGGCTGTGGCTGTGGCCAGCAGCTGTAGCTCCAGTTAGACCTTTAGCCTGGGAACTTCCATATGCCTCAGGGCAGCCTAAAAAGCAAAAAAAAAAAAAAAAGAAAGAAAGAAAAAAGAAATTAGAACATAATGCTGAGCCACTGAAGGGGTTAAATAGTGTTTGCCAATCGTGTGTATACAGAACCTGTGTACGTACACATTGTGGTATGGGTAGCAGACTGTCCTCAGTAGAAAAAGCCATTCCCCAAATGGCAATGGGTGAAGACTGATGAGTAAGAGATATTGACTGAGGAGCCCACTTGGTGATGCTCAGAGGACAGCCTGTCCTTTAACGTGAAGAATGGGTTTGGAGTCAGACCCTGGAAATAGGATACAAATTAAGACTACCAGAGCACAGAGACCCTGGCAGTCATGGAGATAAGCAGCCTATGATAGATATCCTTCTATCTATTAAGAATAGAAATGAATGATTCCCTAAGCCAAGGATCAAAATAACAAATTAGACTTCTTGCTTCAAAGTATCTTAGCCAAGGCTTCCAAGACCTTGACTTACAAGAGGGCACTGCTATCCACCACCTGGTAATTGCATATTAAACAAGGACATCAGAAACTAGGAAGTGACATCAGAAACTGTAGCTCGTGCCCAGGATCTCTGTGGCACAGTCCAAGTCCAGATCTTCAAAAGTCTGAATCCCATTCTGTAACATATCTCTGGTCAAGTGTTACCTCCTTATTGACCTGTCAATATTTAAGAGCGCCAACTCATCCTCAAGTCACTCTCTAGGGATTTATCATCATCTTCCTTACAGTATCTGAAATTATTTGGTGTATTTATTTACTTCTATATGTCCTACCTCTTCCAACTAGAATGATGACCACATCTATTTACTAACCCCAGGACCAAGAAAATTTCTTGGCATGTTAAAATTTCTCAATGAATATATAATTACTTAAGCGTAGGAAGAGTTCAGAAGCATCTTCATTCTGCAGAGACACTTCTGACGAAGCAAAATTATAGATAACCACTTGGTACTGTTGATTTTTCTATTTATAGGAAAACTACTTCCATTAAATTTCTCAAGCTAAAGTTAAGACAATATCTACTTTCCCAACCCCTGCTGCTTTTAAAACTAAGTATCAATTAATATAAGCATCATTTGAAGAGAGCTGCAGCTTTGGCCAGTTGTTGGAACTGTCAGGGCACTGGATTGTCAAAAGGTATTTAGCAAGTTTCATTCATTCACTAACTCCAAGAATGATAAGCACCTAGAATGTGCTAGCCTCTGGGACACACATAGGACAAGGATGGGTAAGTAAGCACTAAGTAAGAACAAAATGTCACAAGTGCCGGGGAGATTATTCCAAGATGGCAAAGGACACTTCTAGCCACTGGCAAGACTTGAAAAGGTAGCATTCTCAAGCTTGACACCGAAGGATAAGAAAAATGTTAGTAGGTATAGATTCAGTCATTCTTGCTTTCTTTAGATGAAGATTTATTAATGTTTTTTTTATGTGTCAGATACTGGTTAGATCCTGGAAAAGAACAAAGATTAAAAAAAACAAAAAAAACCACAACAACAAAAAAACAGTCCCATCTTCAATCAGCCCAAAATTTGATGGAGAGGAAAAAAAGCCAACAAACAAAAACAGAGAGAATTAAAATAAGCAAAGATAAAAGCTAAAGTGAAGAGAAATGCAGTGTTAACAAGGAAACAAACAAAAAAAGAGAGAGTAATGGGTATATGTTGCTTGATAAAAGGAAATTTTTAAGTGAGTCTGTAAGGATGAAGAGCAGTTCACCAGCCAGAGAAGTACTAATCAAGGCTGCATCAGAAAGTTGATGAGGTTTTGTGCATTTGGGATGTTGCAGGGAGTTTAGAACACCTGGAACCAAACTTCTAAAAAGAAGAGAATAGATTTGTGGTTGCCAAGGTGGAGGGGAAGGGAGTGGAATGGATGGGGTACTTGGGGCTAATAGATGTAGACTATTGCCTTTGGAATGGATTAGCAATGAGATCCTGCTGTATAGCACTGGAAACTATGGTCACTTATGATGGAGCATGATAATGGGAGAAAAAAGAATGTATACCTGTATGTGTAACTGGCTCACCATGCTATAGAGTAGAAAACTGACAGAACACTGTAAACCAGTTATAATGGAAAAAAATAAAAATCACTATATAAATGAGAAAAAAAATAAAAAATCCCAAAGGGTGAGGCTAGAGAGGTAGGTAGGCCATATCATGAAGGATGTTTAGGCACTATCACAGAGAAGAAAAAAACAGAAATTCAAAAATACGGCATCAAAAAGAGTTCAAGGGCCATTCAGAGGAATAGTGGAGCCCTCCTGGTAGAAGCAGGCTGCTGCTGCAGGGGAGCTGCATCTGCAAGGAGAGTGGAGACTTTGATCATACAGGATGCCAGGCTGCAGAGCACAGGGCTTCTCCTCTCAGCAAGGGCAAGAAAGCTACAAGTGTGTTCAGCTTTCTTTTTGCCCATGTAGCTGCATGATAACACATGCTTGCTTTATTAATCATGTTGGCTATCTCAGTGATTTTGCTTTGGATATCAATGCGAGAAAAAACATAGTTAGGCTATCTTTATAGCCATTTATGTTTTTCATTGAAATTATTTCCTTGGTCTTTTTTCCAAAGGTGAAATAAGGTAGTTAAAAGGTTTTGACAGTTTTAAAGCTCTTCTCATATATGACTGTCTTGTGCTCCAGAAACTAATTTATGCCCTCATAAGAACATATATCTCTCTCTAAATCTTTTTGTTTTTCTTTTTAGTGCCACACCTGTCACATATGGAAGTTCCCAGACCACAGGGTGAATCGGAGCTGCAGCTGCCGGCCTGTGCCACAGCCACAGCAATGAGGGATCAGAGCTGCATCTGCAACCTTTGCTACAGCTTTTAGCAACACCAGATCCTTAACCCACTAAGCAAGGCCAGGGATTGAACCCCCATCCTCATGGATACTATTCAGGTTCTTAACACACTGAGCCAGAACATGAACTCATTATTTCTCTGTATCTTAATTAACATTGAGATGTACCATGAACATCTATTTTGTTATATTACAAGGCACAGTGGGAGTTCCCTGGTAGCCTAGCAGGTTAAGGGTCTGGTGTTGTCACTGCTGAGGCTCAGGTTCCATTCCTGGCCTGGGAAATTCCACATTCTGTGGGTGTGGTCAAAAAAAAAATTAAAAGTCATACTTTAATGACATTTTAACTTATGTTTAGATATTGATAAGAGAATAGATTTATTAATGTGATGGTATTTTCTACTTTTTAAGCAGAGGTATGTTAATGCTGAGATATGAGTATAGACAATTATTTCAGGAAGCAGCCCATGAAAATAAATGCAGAGGGAGCTATGTTGTCCCCATCCCTGGTCAGTACCCGAAAATATAGTCATCAATCAGTATGTGTCAAAGTGATAAATGAATCAACGAATGAAAAGAAGATATAGTTAGAAGACCTGGAAATCAAACTTTAGTATTTTATGTGACTCTGTGCTCTTTGACAAATTACTCAATCTTTTTAAGCCTCATTTTCAATAGGTTATTTAGAAGACTGTTTCTCAAAATTAAACATATATATGAGTCACCTGAGGATCTTGTTATATTTCAGATTCTGACTCAGTGGGCCTAAAGTTGGGCTCCGGCTTCTGTATTTCCAATAAGCTCCACATGATGTCGAGACTGATGGTCTGAGAGTTCTGTGGAGTCGTGGGTTAATGATGCAGTGTTGTGGCTGCAGCTTGGGTGCCTGCTTTAGTGTGGGTTTGATCCCTGGCCAGGGAACTTTTGCATGCTGGGGGCATGACAAAAAAAAAAAGACCTCTGGCCATACTTTTGAGTAGGAAAGTTGTACAAGATCTAGTAAAGTACATCAACACTTCATAAGCTGCTAGGAATTACATGAAAGTTATTTGCTGCTATCTATTCAGTTAGTAATTTTATCAGTTATGTTTGCCATATACCCAGCTTTCTATCTTCTCAATATTTATTAGATTTTGGCTTGCAAAATAGATCTTCCATCCAAAGCTAGATATTTTCAGGCTCCAAAAGAAATATTTAACTCTTTTAAACTTCTAAAAATGATCTCAGTGTATAGAATAAGGACTGAATTCAAATTATATAGTTTCTTTTTTTTTTTTTGTCTTTTGTTGTTGTTATTATTGTTGTTGTTGCTATTTCTTGGGCCGCTCCCGCGGCATATGGAGGTTCCCAGGCTAGGGGTTGAATCGGAGCTGTAGCCACCGGCCTACGCCAGAGCCACAGCAACGTGGGATCTGAGCCACGTCTGCAACCTACACCACAGCTCACGGCAACGCCGGATCGTTAACCCACTGAGCGAGGGCAGGGACCGAACCCGCAACCTCATGGTTCCTAGTCGGATTCGTTAACCACTGCGCCACGACGGGAACTCCTCAAATTATATAGTTTCTACTGACAGTCAAGGGCCCAATGTACACTTAATAATCATTTATTTACTATTTTGTAATACTTTTGTTAAATCTTAAGGCCCTAGATGTATCCAGTTTCTCTTAAACATTTTTAAGCATCTACAAAAGTAACAAACCTATGTCTGAATTTAGCAAAATTTCAACTCCCTATCATGTAGTTTTGATACACAAAACTGTCACTTTCTAAAATAGTTTAAAATCTATCTAGCAATAACATTGTTATTGCCTTAAAAAAATAAAAAAGGCTCTTGGTACTCTTGCCAACTCTTACATAAAAATCCACATTTCAAATGTTTTAAATTCTACGGAAGACCCTGCAAAAATTCTAATACTGCACAATTCTAAAATTGAACTAGGGAATTTCACCATCTTTATAATACTTAGTATTCTCTTCCAGGAACAGAGCATAGCTCTCCTTTTACTTCTATCTTCTTTCGCTTTCCCCATTGAGGCATCATAATTTCTCTTTATGAAAAAAAAAAAAGCTATTGTGTTTTAGGAAAAAATATAAACTATAAGTATACAACTAAGGAGCAACTGGCGGGGGGGGGGGGCGGTTGGCAGATTGGCCAGTTTTATGCAAAGTATTTTTTCCAGTAATTTCTAAGTCCCACGTTAATAGAAGGTTAAGTAGAAATGCCATCAATTGTCGCATAATTGTTGCATATCTATGTTGCACTGCCATCAGTAATTTTGGTTGAATGTTTACGGGTACAATTAAGAAAGCTGCAAAGTGGCTTGTTCATTTCCTATAGCCTTTTCTTTCAATCATTAAAGATCCTGTTGAGTGCCAAGTATGTGCTGGACACACAAAAGATTTTGCAACAAACAACAATGACCACACAAAGCAGCCCTTTGAATTGTTCAGAACCTAGAAAGGAAAACACACAGGCAAGCCAATCAGTGAAAGCACAGAATGGTAAGGAGAGTTCACTGTTAAGTACAGGATGTAATACATTTTCTTCAGCAAAGAGACTACCAGCATCTTGGACCAGTATCTCCAAGAAAAGACTACCAACTGTCCCAATACCAGGTAACTTATTATATAAAGCAAGTTTATTCTGAGGTGCACCAGTGGTAAGCCACAGCAGATGCCCTGGCAGGCCACCCAAATACTCCTTCAAGTCCAAGGCGCTCATCCTTCCAGCTGCTGGGAGGGTTGGCTGCTGAGAGCTCACTAGTGAGTCCCTCCGCTAAAAAGAGCTGCCTCGCCCAAGATTATGCTCCCTCTCTGGTTATCCTCCTGCCCACGCGCGTGACTGAATGATGCAAGGTACAAAAGCCACAATATGTGACACCTCTAAAGGTTAACTCCCAATCTACAGCACTAGGTGGGATTGACCAAGGCCTCTAGAGTTACAGGTCTCTGCGAACATCTCCCTCTACTCAATCCAGCATCCTCACTCTGTTACCTGGTCCTACAGGCACATCTCTATCCTGGAGCCCCTTTTCCAAGAACTATCTTAGTACTGTATTTGTTCTTGCTTTTTTTCTTTCTTTTTCCCCCCCTCCACTAGAATAGAAGCAAGGCCCGTTGTTGTCATTCCATCTCTGTACCTCCAACATCTACAACAGTACTTGGTACATAGGTGTGCTTAATAAACATTTTCTAAGTAAACACACAAAAATGGAACCCTTCTTTGCTCTTTTCAGTTGAATCAAAGGGCTGGTCCCCTGCCCCTGAACCTCAGAAAGTAGCAGAGAGCTGCTACCCAACAGATTTCCTGGGGTGGGCCTGCCTATCACGCAGTGCAGATCTCTGGACACTGCCTGTTCCTAGATTGCCACTGCTTGCGACATCGCTTTGCTTGAGGAAATCAGCGCTTCCTGTTTGATCTCCCTGCTCCCGACACTTGCCTGAACCTCAGGCTGGTGCCCTTCTCTCCAGTTTTCTTTTCCTTCTTGCTTGGCCTCTGCTCCATCACCTAGAGTTGGTCTCCTCCCAACTCCTCCCCACCGTCAGTAAGATTCAAATCCAAAGACCTCAGAGTTCAAAATTATGCTCTGCCTACTTCAACATGCTGCTACTCAAGGCACAGCAATTACAGCTGTGCTTTTAATACCATTTGTATGGCACTTTACAGTTTACAAGGCACTATTACCTCACAGCTGGTCCAATGCTTAGTGACATTCATTGCATGGCATATGCCCTTTGCTATCAATGTCACCATATCTATCCCTCCTGGAAATATCTGACATGCCGGATATCTCTTCTAACTACAAATCTGCTTCAAGAGAAATACAATTATAATTCAGAAATCAGAAATAATAATCAAGTTGGTAGCATCACACAGATCCCAAAACAACCCTGCTGCCTAAATTTCCATCTGTGGCTGCCCATCCCTTTCCTCCGAGGGCTGAGGAGAAAGGCAGTCTCCTGTATTCTTTTCCCAGAGCCTCAGTTTTATGCACCATCTAGATTTTTTTCTTCCCACGGGTGCCTAATTATGACACAGCCTCAGCGGTACACACAGTTCCCTGGGTCCATTTTTTGGAATCTGCTCTTCTCCTTTCCTATTCTCCTTGTGAAAGAAACAGGGAGTGATTGCAGTGCTTTTCCCTTCCAATGCCAGCCTGTTGTTCTCAGCTCATTACCATCTTCTTCCTCCACAGCTGCTCCTCCTCTCCAGACAGTCACCTCAGGCTTCCTTTGCCATGATTTTTCCTAACAAGATTTTCAGCCTCTCTGTCCACACCTCTGAATGACAGCCGTGTTAGACGATATCTAGTACTCAGAAAAAGTACCCAGGGTGGCTGGCGCAGGGATTCTACCATCCCAGTCAGCATCTGATCAAGGAGAAAACGAAGTCAGTTATTTAACCAAATTCACATTGTCGCTAATGGATGAACAGGAAACTGATCCTAGTTTTCCTAGTTCCACATCTTTTGGCCCAAGGTGACATATAATAGCAACGATGACAATCAGAAAGATTGATTACTATGTGCTAAACCCTGACCTGGGCTGCTATCATACACCGCCTCTTTTAACTCTCAAGACAATCCTGTTTTCATGGAATAAGTAAATGATGTTATCTTCCACATTTTACCTACAAGGAAACTGAGGTTCAGAGAGGATGCATGCGACCTACAGCCTGGTCACACAGTCAGGAGATGTTGGGACAGAGATCTGATCTGATCTTAGGAGACTGTTCTATCATACTTCAAAATGTAGCTGTTATTCCAACAAACGTCACTTCCCATTGTGGTTTTATTTGACATTATGTCCACAGGAGGCGCCGCCATAACTCATACGGTATTTATCTCTCATTCTCATCTGTCATTTTACAAAACCTCAATTGCTTTCTAAAGACATATTTACTTCCCTATTCACCCTTGTTTTCTCAAGAAATATTGAGAAACATGGGTCATCTGCCATTTCTTCAGAGCAGCAGTTAAAAAAGAGGAATGCAACTATTATTTATTCATGTTCACTTTGCCCCAACTACTTCATATGGCTCAGGTAGCATAAACAACAATTATAAAATGGGTATCATCAACCCATTTTACAGATGAAGACCTAAGGTTCAGGAAATTTAACTCATCCCAAATCACACAATTTCCAAATGACAAAGAACTCAAGCTTAGCTCACCAAAGGAGAATGCGCTTTCCACCACGCACACCTGAGTTCAATACAACAATATATTGAGGAAAGAACACAGAACTACCTTTTAAGCAACAGTACAAAATTTCCTGACTGAGTCTTTTGCACTTCATAAGGATTTCCACCTTTTATTTATTTTCTCCAAGACCCCAAAGGACCTCTTGGACATTTTTCTCTGTGAAGTCGAGGCATTCTGAATATTAATAACAATTTTTTTTAAAGCTCAATATACATAACTCCTAAGTTATTAGGTTTATTAGACTATTTGTTACCTTGTACTGAGAAAATCATGTTTACTGCTCATATTGCTGAGGGGAAAATAAGAAAATTTCTAAGTTAATTTCTCCTCATCAATAATACATAGCCAACACATACACGCACCCACGCACGCAGGCACGCACCTTCACTTCAGGCTGCATCTTTGGGTCTTTGACGCCATCTATCGGCTGTGTGCCACCTGCAGCAGCACCTCGAGGTGGGAGGGTGGATGCTGTGAGCATCCCAGTACATGCCTAGCCAGGTGTGATGGTGGATCTCAAGACCAGGAAAGAATGAGGCTTAATGTCACACCAGATGTCCTTGAAAGGAATTAATTTCAAAAGACTACTCTTGTTTTTCTTTAGAAAGGATGTCTTGTTCCTAACAGAGTGGCCATAAGATAGGGAGATCTCCCCACAGAGGACAAGTACACTGAAGATGTGATGCTGCCACAGAAAAATGGGCAGAAAGACAGAGCTGGAAAACAATGCTTTGGCCAAGACAGACTATGAAATGAGTAATAGAGGAATGAGAGGGCAGGGTTCTGCTGTGCTGCTGTGTAAAAACATTCAATCCTGACGGAAAGAAAACTTGTTGTCTAGCTATGAGGTGTTGACACATCTTCAGAGCCCTCAACCTTGTCCCCAGATGGGCTTCAGGGGACCTGCGAACCCCCTGAAATTTTATGCAAAATGGCTTTCATGTTTTTGTTCCTCAGGGGCAGATTTTTAAAGTTTGCTAGTTTTTCCAAATGCCAACACAACAGCAGAGCCACAGATCCTGTTATATCAGAAAACAAAACCATGTAGACAAAAAGCATGGATTTGACAGTCAGGCCAGGGATGATCCTCCTCTGCCACCATTTAGCTGCATGACCTTGAACATGGTCATACAAGTTCTCTGCCTCTCAGTGCCCCCATTTTAAAGCTACGGATAAACTGCATCTGAGAAAAAAAGAAATGACTTGTTAGAGCCTATATACCTGTGGATGCTGGAGCAGGAGTTCTAATCATGTGACCTCCCCAAGACTAGCAACTGTTTCACTCACTTTCGTTTTCTTCCATGTCCACTATCAACACTGAGGGACAGCTCCTCAAGTAGGACTGTCATGGGCTCATAACCTGTGCAGTTGTTCAGGACTCCATGCTCAGAAGAGCCCCTGCCCTTGGGGTTCAATGCTCTGTAAGTCACCACCTTGAATTCTCCATAATGGTGTCTTTGAATTTGTGTTTTGTAAACTATGTCTGATAGGATAATGAAGCATGTGGGAGGGGAGGGACTTGAAGCCCCAGCTCACATCTGGTCCTGTATCTTGCCACTTCCCCACCCACCAGGCTTAGGCTTCCCTCCCCAGGCTCCTCATTAGCACCTCACTCCCAGCCCTGCTCCCTCCTTGCCCTCCCCAGCCAGCTGCCAACACATCTCCACTCAGGGCAACAGACCTCGACCCAGGGTGACAACCACCAGGTCTTAAGGCCTTGTTTTGTCCCCTCCCACCACTTCCTTTTGAGGAGCCTGGGAGCAGGGGCAGGGAGGAGAGGGTAGAAATAGGGAATGAGTTGGGGGTATTGCAAGGCAGTACCCATCCCTGCCAGGGGCCAACAGAACCACAGTAAGTTTGGGGGGCAATTCAGTGAGGACCTCTCATCTAACCCCAGTTCCAGTACCAAGCACATCCCTGCACAGAGGGTGCAAACCCTTGGAGAATGCTATTTGGTACAGAGGATTAGGGCAGGGTACCCAGGGGAAGAGGAAATTGACTACTCTGCCATGTCAAGGCCTTACATTTTTATTTTGCGTTGAGCCCCATAAAGCATGTAGTGGCCTTGTCCTTAAAGGAAAATAGAGGTAATATTTTAAGATTGAGAAATAAATGCTAATAAGCCGTTATTACTTAAATTCATGTTTTAAACTTCTTCCGGTTAAATCCTATGTCTGCTGGCATTAGCACTCTGGCCTCACATTTATATGCCATCAATTATTTGGCGATGAAAGTGCAAACAAATAAATGCAATTGTATCAAAAAAAGAGACTACATATAACACTACATTAAGGTGTCCTATCATATGGAACCATATGGTATTTCTATTTTGAAAACTGAGGGGAGAGAAATGGGCCAGTTGGGATAAAGCTAATATTTTTTCTCCTCCTCGCAGTCTCTTTGCCACAGCTCTGCTCCAGTAGTTAGCACTGACAGGAAGGCCTGTGGAGGATTAGTTCATTTTACAGGCTAAACAGCAAAAAAGCTTGCTTGCTTGCTTTCCTCGTTTATTCTTGAGGAAATTGGCTGCAAGCTGTATTTTCTGGTCTCAGTCAGAGTGCTCAATCCATGGTACTCAAGAAATAACATGCATCTATTCATAGTATAGCTGCAGGGAAGATTCACCTACTTTCTCTTTCTCCCTTTTTCCCAAGGCACATCTGAGTGGACTTAGGCAAAATTACAAGTAAGGGAAATTGTTTTGATGGCCCCATTCTCCCTGTTCTAAGTCATTCTTTTCCACCTCAGATTTTTATCTATTTTACTACCTGACTGACCACTTAAAGGACAAATATGATTATCTCCCTCCTGTGACTACAAACCCAGTGGATCTCCAGTGCTTAAAGAATCTGCTATCACTAACAGAACAATCCTGCCCCTGCCTTTGGAGGTCCTGAACCAACTTGCTATTAAGGTAAGCATAATATAGAAGATTTTATTAATTGCACTATCTCTGTCTCTCTCCTCCTCTCCCTCTCCCACCCTCCACACCACTCCCACTCTCCAGAGGAACTAGACAAAGTCCCAGTTCAAACCTAGCTCAAAGAGAAAGGCTTCCACACACAGTGATACCATAGGATATCACTTACATGTAGAACCTAAAATATGGCACAAATGAACTTATCTACAAAACAGAAACCAACTTACATAGAAAACAGACTTGTGGCTGCCAAGGGGGAGAGGGGAGGAAGTGGGATGGACTGGTGGAGCTTGGGGTTAGTAGATGCCAACTATTACATTAGAATGGGTAAGCACAGAAAACTATATCCACTCCTTTGGGATAGACCACGATGGAAGACAGAGAAAGAATGTGTGTGTGTGTGTGTATGACTGAGTCGCTTTACTGCAGAAATTGATACAACATTGTAAATCAACTATGCTTCAATTAAAAAAAAGTTTTTAAAAGGCTTTCCTCAAAACAAAGAAAACATCAAAAACAATCTGCCAATTTTGTGCTCTTCCCAAATCTATGGAACAAAAAGGTCTCCAGCCCTACCCTTTCAATGCCAGAGACATTTAACATGTTGGCTTTATTTCTAAAAGAGAAGGTAAACTAGGTGTCTACTTCAGTGGGACCTAGTCCCTTGGTAGGAATATAGAGATAACACAGGCTAATTAAAGCAATTAGCCAGGACAGGAAAAGGGTGAAAAAGCAGCTTCTGCGCAGAGGGCTAGCAGGTGAGCTATCCAGCCTGTAGTAGGACAAAGAGGAGGAGAGCAAAGGGATCAGCAGCAATTACAGACAGCTAGGGATGCCCCAAGGGAAATCTCTTTAGTAGTCCCATTATAACGCTCATCATACTCTATTATACTCACATGCTCAATTGTCTATCACCCCTACTAGACTGTGAATTCCTTCAGGGCAAAGACTCTGCTTGCTTCTTTCTGCCCTGATGCCCACAAGAGTGTGGACTCTATTCCCAGCTGTTGATGGGGGTGAAAAGGGCTTGAGAATATGCATCTTTAATTGAAATCTGCACCACTGAATTTTCTTAAGGCCATTTCACTCTGGAGAATCAAGATCATATGAATAGTATTTTTTTTCCCCTTTCATGCAGTTTTCCAACTGCCAGTCCTAACAGCACCAAGTTTGTCCCAAGCACCTAGATCAGAGCCTGGTCGTCAGCACATATTCCACACGTTGGTCCTCCCCCTCTGCTCAATGCTCATTTTAGCATTAGGACTAGCCCCAAATTACCCAACTCAAGCACCTGCTGACCAGGAGAGAGAAAGGCTTATAACATCTAAATGGAGCTTAGAAGGATCCATCAACTCCATCGCCCCACCCACGAGTAAATACTGTCATCTGAAGCCTTGTCCATCCCTGATGAACCAGCTGGTATACTTCAGGGACAAACAGCCTCCAATAGCCTCACTCCACCTGAGGCAGACTATTCTGAAGAACAGGACAAATGAGTCTTCTCGGCAGAGGCCCCTCCTCCCCATGATTTCTGCTGGAAATACCAATATAGACCAACTGTCTAATTTTCCATGATCCACACCACAACTGGGGCACATTCTACCTGCCATCTGTCACTTGTTTTCTTGTCAGATCTCTTGCAAGGCAAAGGAAACTGATTGTGTTTTTACATATAAATTAAATTGATACCGGTAGTAAAATACCTGACTGAGTTGGTGCAACTTAATAAATGCAGACTGTTTGGGATAACCATGTCTGCACAAGACGGAGTGGCAGTCATCTATCAGGAATGGCAGGTCCTGCTGCCTGCCTGCACCCAGCAGCCCCTGCAGTATCTACTGTTCTCTCTGTCATACACATCTGTTTCTTCTGGAGCATAGATCCTGTGGGAATGCCAAACCTTGTAGAAAGCCTCTCCTTGATCTGGCAGTCAAGTACAGTGGAAGAGCACCCATTCTGAGGCCAGGCAGACTTGAATGTGGATCCCCACTGTCAACTTAAAGAACATTGTGTGACATGAGAATTCTAAGTTTAAGTTTTACTCATGGTCTTACAAAGGACTATAGAACAGAAATGGCTCAGAGGAACTGCTCTGAAGAGTAGTCAGTATATATGTACATGAGTTTTTTGACTAGGAAATACGCACAGTCAAGCCTACATCTTGGTAAAATATTACTGCTAATCACAAAGAACAGACATCTCAGATTAATGATCTTCTTTTCTTTGTATGGGAAGTTGCAAGAATCTGGGGTCATTGAAATTCTTCCTGAGAAATGCATCTAACTATGTCGGGTACAATTTATTGAAAGCACAGAGTGCCTCATCCCGTTTTTTTGTCCTGAATTCCTCTCAGGATGCAAGGTAAGTGGGTGACTGCAGTGGGTTGCAACTTAACCCTTGGAGAACTGGATGATGAGTGATACTCTGTTTTGCTGTTGTTCTCATCACTCTGATTGCTAACAAGATGTACTTAGATAATTCACTGGTCTTCTCTAAGCCTCAGTTTCCTCAGTATGTAATCCAAGTCTTCTAGTGCCTATTTTTGAAGATTCTTCTAGGCTTAGAAATAAGGTATGTAAAGCACCTGGCTTGCCTTTGACCATCCATAAATAGTAGTCAGTAATAGGCTGTAAGAAGTCATCTGCGTCAACCTCCACTAGAAAACAGCACCTGTACTATTGTTGTTGCTGTTGTTTTTAATCATTTTCGCAAATTATTTGGGCATATAGAAGACTTTTCCAGGATGAGATTAGCAGGATTAAAATTAAAAAGTAATATCTGCTTAATGGAATAAAATAAAACAAAAAAATCATCAAATACTATTCAATCAATCTTTTCCCTATGTTAGCTAGATCCCTTCAGTTCATTCCAATCACCTTATCTCTAAGTGGAAATAAGTAAAATGGGAATTTCGACAGTAAAACCAGACCTCACCTAAATGAGAACATTGCTAAAAGCCTCAAAGATCAGTCACCAGAGCTCTGGCCACCAAGTTTTCCTGTGGTTCCCTTGACTCCAATACTCTACCAGTAGTGACTCAACATGCCCCTTTACCCACTCCTACTCCTCTGACACTATGTCCCCTTTCTGCCTTTCTCAAAATTTCTGCTTATATATAGCTTCTACTTATCTATGGCCCTGACTGCTCATGAATTCCTTTTCATGAAGCCTGTATACATGGCTCATGCTCCCCTCTTTGTGTTCTCTGCCTCGCTGGACAACTGCTGAGTCTACGTCTCATACTCAGACTCCCCAGTGGAGAAGTTTACAGTTGAGTTTATCACTGTCAAAGATAATTAGCATCACCCAGGTGAGAAAAAGTGTGCATCAGGCTACTGTGAATCAGATACCTAGCAGCCTTAATTCAGATACCTCTCCCTTGTTCAGTCAGTTACGGCCAGAACCTCAGAATCTAATTCTACCTGTGCATAGGAAGCCCTAGGGCTGCTTACATCCACAGCAGGCTGCTGGCTTGGCAGGCAGTCAGCACGACAGATTCCCCTCCAAAACATCTCTTTCCTCAGGCATTTTTATTTCAGAGAGGGCTTGTTACATGAATCAGAAAATTGATTACCATACCAGAGATGGTACTTATTATACAGGATCACTCGTTTCAGAAATTTCAGTGTAATCAGAACAACAAAATGCCATCCCTAAACCGTGTCCCTTGGAACAGGGAAATTTTGAATCATGGAAGGCTTTGTATGTATTTGCAAATACAACCAGCTTAATACAAAATCCATTTTCAGAGTTCAGATAGAAGGCTTCTAATAGTACAAGGATAACTAGGAAATATTTAAGATGCTGGGTCATAGAAGCATACCTGACTCACTCATTCTTGATCTTGTACTGGTAGCTCCCCCATTAAGTAAGTACTTATGAGTCATATACTAACAAATAAGTAACTCCTTGCTGACTGCTTTAATACCTATGGATGATTGAGGGACAGTCTCAAAATAGCTTTGGCGAATGCCAGGTGGTGAATGCCAGGTGGTAAGCCTTATGAAAATTGGTAAAACAATTGCATATCATGCCTGAATTTCACACCTCTAATTGTGATGTTCCACTGCTTTATTTCTTGGAAACACATCCTTAACTCATTCCCTTGCAGAATTAAAGACTAATAATTAAACAAAGCCAATTCTCATTGTATCATTCGGACAAATTTCTGCTTTATTCTGTCAAGAAAGTGGTGTGGGGTTGGGAGGGGAAAGTTGGCCAAACCAGGAGCTTATTTTTATTAATGTTTGGGAGCATCATACTGCACTTTATGGTAGTTTGAGGCAATTTGCATGACTTGTTAAATGATGAAAAGCAAAGTAATGTTGTTTTATGAATGATCACAAGGTCAGAGGACTCAAGGGTAGTATATAGAAGCAGGAACAATCTCGCCTGTGAAATGCTGCTGAGGGCCATTACCCAGATGTCATTCCTGCAGAAGAATTAGTCCAACAATTTCCTGTCTTACAACGGCTGGACTGACCATAACTGAGAAGCCCCAGCCTGGTGCTTTTGTAATATAGAATTTGTTGAATAAAAAAGAGTGAAGAGGCTTAGATGGTACTTCCATGATGCCCCAGACAACAAAGTCCTTTTGCCTAGAAGAATAAATCAAAATGATCTATTTAAGGGGCTGTCTCTTCAGTTAGAAGGAGAGGACCCTTCATCTCTATTGACTCAGTACCGAGCATAAAGTAGATAGTCAATAGAAGCTTGTTAAATTATATGGGGTGGGGTTCACTTGGCTTAGATTATCTCTTATGAGGGGTTGCCAATAACATCTTGAAAACAAAAGGGTTAGCTAAGGATGACTGACTGGGGTAAGTATATAGTTTCTTATAAACTCGTATATATATGTGGATATACATGAGAAATATCTCTAAGTTCAAAATACATAAATTTATGTTGTATGTGTATATGTATGTACCATACGTATATTTATGTGTATGTGTATACATACATACACATATGGCAAAGACTATAAGCGGGTTCTGGTATCTACAAAACAATTGAGTCCATTTGGGGGTCACCACAAACTGTCTCTCAGTTCATTCGCTGCTGATTTTCCTCTTATTTAAGACTGTTCTATGCTTGAATTTCCCCAAAATTCACTTAAATTTTCCATCATTAGTATTGCTAAGGACTGTCCCACCCTCACCCAAAGTTAAGACTTTTCCACCTAACTTGTTACCTCAAGAAGAGCTGCCCTGGCCTGGGTCCTTAGCCAGTTCCTCTGCTCTGGGTGGCTATGTAAAGAATTGCAAAGAACAGGGCCTTGGAAAATACACAGTCAAGGACTTGTGTCTCTAGTTGCTTAATTTCTTAATTCCTTTAAGTTTCTATCTCTTCTTCTCTAAAATAAGTATAATAATAGTACCTATCTAGTTGGGGCATCATAGAGATTAAATCAGGTAATATGTAAAGTACTGAAAAGAGTTTGGGGCACATAATAAACCCTTTTAAAGCAGTAGTTATTTCTAATCACTATTTTTTCACCTAATTTTCTTCTCTGAACATTGAGTTATACACGATGGTCCTGAACCCCTTTTTGCAATTTGTTCTAAGAAGGTGAAGTAAGCAGTGTAGCTACTTCTTTCATTAGCATGTGAACTAAAAACAGAGCTTCCCCAGCCACACACCCCTTAGTATTTCTTCTCTAACATATGAAACATAGTCCCCACTCCTAACCATGTAACTATTTCAAACTCACCAAGGTAATACTTCCAGGTCTCAGCAAACAGAAGTATTAATTGTCATATAATCACTTAACTTATAGATGAGAAAAAAACTCTTGAACTCTGTAAATCTTAGGAATGGTGAGTTTGATTCTCTTTGAATCGAACTAAACCCAAAATCTTAAGGATGGAAATCCACAAATATTTCCTTTGGCAGATATTAATTGAGTGCCCATTCTATGTAAAACACTGTGCTGGATCCTTCCCCAGTGCTCCAGCTTGGGTCAACTGTCCTCATGTCCCACAAAAATAGGAGATGTCTCAACTGGTCTATCACACATCCTGCATCCAAACTGCCTATTTTACTTGTCTGACACTATGTAACACCAGATGTTTTAACCAAATCTCTACTTAATCAACTCTCTGGATTAAGTATTCACCTCTATAGCCCACTGACTGAGACCAATAAAGCTTAAGACTGGTAGGCTGTTCACAATGTCTTCACACACATTTTGCTTCCAACATCTAGGTTGTGAATTTACCAAGAGCCAGTGATGTTTGTTACCAAATCTTTGTCTGTTTGTTTATAGTTGATATTGGAATACAAAGTTTAACTAACATAAGCCCTTTAAATATGAATGCAAAAAGAGCTGTTATATCAGTAATACTAAACAGAGTATTTTGAAAAGACTCAGTGAAGGTGAGTCATTTTTTTAATGCTACTAAACAAGGAGAGAAAATATTTTTTTAAAATTGGAAGAAAAAGTATGTAAAATTTTTAAAAGCTCATGCATTCAGTTTGCTTGGCAAGTACCCAGGTTTTAGCTCTACTTTAGAGTAACAGAATCTGGAAGTTGTAAGCAATGCATTGTGGATGGGGTTTATGCAAATAAAATGATGAGGACTCTCATCAGTGGCTTCTTCATAATCAAAGAAAACAGTAACCCTACATTAAAATACTGATGACTAAATATGCCCTTGACTGTTACAAGTTAAAATAAAATGTTTTAGGTATGCATGCATGATTTTAATGATACTTTAAGCAGTTGCTTCAAATAACCAAACAATAACTTATATGAACCATAGGGTCTCATATTGCCTTGGTTTATACAGTGTATCTCAAGCCTAACATGGTGGTGAAACATGGGGAGGCAGGAAGGAGGAAAAGAGAGTGGAAAGGAAAAAGGGGGAGGAGAAGGGGAAGGGAGGGAGGAAGAAGATAAAGGAAGAAATGGTTTTGGGTGGCTTAAGTGAAAATTTGGTTCTTATAGGCTGCAAAGTGGCAGGTCAGGACAATACCTTTAAAGTCCATCACATTGTGAGAGGAGTTTGGTTTGTCTCTTACTCCCCAACCCCCTGCCACAAATGTTTCAAGGCGAAACTTTGTTTTTCCTACTTGCAATAGATTCATTATCTAAACCAAACTCTCAAGAAATGTGAGAAGATTCTCTCAGACTACTGCTTCTCTTGCATCTAATATTTATGCACATCTTCCAAACTTTTGCAAATTAGCCCATTGTGTGTGCAGGAGCAGTTGGATTTTACACATCTTCACGGCCAGTGGAAGGTGACAAAGAGTCTAAAACTAGCACGACAAGAGGTCATTCTGACTTGATAACTTCCAGCTCCCGATGTGTCCAAGGTTAGGAAATGCTGCTTTTAGGAATCATGTTTGGGATGACTGACTTATGAGAGAATGGACACTAAGGAAAAACAACGCCAATTAAGCCCTACTGCACCCCAAGCCCTGGGCCAGCTCTTTGCTTCTTTAATCCTGTAGCAATCCTGTGAGGGAGGCATTGTCGTCCTCATTTTACAAAGGAGGAAACAGACCAGCTAAAGTCAAGCCATTTGCTTGGGATTGCACAGCTGGTAAAGTAAAGGAAATCCCTGGACCTTTCCTGACCCCACCTTGCCCCCCAGCCCCAACTTGGGCCAGTTGGAATTGGTTTGCATTAAGTGCTGAGCCCACAGGAAAATCCAGAGGTTTAAAGTTTCATCTAGTCATGACTGAGAGCAGAAACCTAAGAAAAGAAACTATGACGTATACCCACAGTCTCCAACCTCATCACAATGCAAGCAGCATCACCATCTTGCACTCCAAATTCTACGAGTCGTGAAGGGGCACTTGAGCACAGTGGAGGGTCCTTGTACACATTTGGGTAATTAGGGCTGGGATTCTTCTAACCACTCATTGACCAAAGCAATTCCTCTCACAGAAGTTTCTGCCCACACGTCTTTTTTTGTTTGTTTTTACATCTGCATGAGAATGATTTCCCAGAGTAAGAGTTCCACCTGGAGGATGAAAGAAAATTTGGACCACCTTCCACAAAAATATTTAGGCAATAAACTATGCTAAAGGCCGAAAGCAAAACAAGTACTCAGGAAGCTGTACTATGTATGAACTATGACATGATGGTGTTGAATCCTGAATACCAACTCTTTAAGAGAAGTATTATTATTATCCCCACTTTGCTGATAAGGTAATTGAGGTTTTAAAGCCAGTCACTTTTTTGAGTTCACTCTTCTTCTAAGTACTGAAGAGGGAATTAAAACTCTGGTTTCCATAAACAAATTTTAGATCTTAAGGGATATGACATACTGCATCTCTAAGCAAGAGAAATACTAAAATAATGACAAATGGGCCCATAAATCAAAATAGTATCCTCTGCCTCTACCCCAATCCCAAAAAACTTCCCAGCCTGGATGTGCCCTTCACCCCTTTTGTGCTATTATGCTCTCCTTAGAAACTATTAAATTTCTGTTGCAAGCAATCTGACTTAAACCCATGTACACTCAAAGTATAAATAAAGTTTAATCAATAAGGCTTAAGCTTTATTTATTCATTTAAATTGATTACTTATGCTCAACAGATAAAACTTAAGCAAAAATTCATCATTTCTTTACCAATGCAAAATTAATTGTTCACATCTAAATTAAGATAAACAAAGCCTAATCTATCAACCCTTGATAGAAAGCCGCCATCAGATCTGGGCTAGCTCTGGGTTCTCCTTTCTTTACTCTGCCCCAGACCTCCTAGTCTTTCCTCTAGGCTGCCATCAGCCATCCCATCCCTCCCGAGTCTTCTCCCCCAAACTCATCTCCAAAACAGAACACAAGTTCATCTCTAAAACAGGACATCATCTCTCTACCAATCCCAATTCTTGTGACATCTGAGACAAATTCATAGACCCTTTGAGATTTAAGGATTTCCTTATGGGGTATAGAAAGAGTAAATAAACAGAAGACAATATGGGGCAATGTGGAAGTTTTTATTTTCCAAGGTAGCCACTTGTTAAAATGTGACATTGGCAGACTAAGCAGCCAAGTCTGTGTCTACTTCTTTGAACTTCAGTCACTGCTTTACAGTAGAGAATGGTGAAGATGATGCTCTATGACCTCCCATTAAAAGAAATGCCGTAACCTTTCTCCTTGCTTTCTTAGGGCAATTGCTTTTACAACTCAGACACCATGCTAATAATACCAATAATCTCTAAGAAAGAAAATTGCTAAAACATTGACTAACAGGCTCAGAAGCCAATTAATAATAATAGTCTCAATAATCCCAAACTAGCTCATGGGGAATGACCACATTGAAGAAGTCACAGGTAGGTATTCTGGTCAACAGATCAGCTAGACTGGTTTTCTGTCCCCCACAGTCTCATACTATCTAACTAATAAAACAGTCAATGGTATATTATTATTGCCTTCTTTCTAACTCTCAACAGGGCTGGGCTTATTCAAAGTTATTGGATTTAGACCCTAGCTCAATGTGCATAGCAGCACTGTTAATTTTTTTAATTTCATAACTAGGTATAAATTCTTTCATTTCTGATCAAGAAGTCTACCTGAGAAAGTTAACATTTGAGCTAGGTGTAGAAGAATGGGTTAAACTGGAACATTCCAAGGAGGGAATTCTGTTTGAGTAAAGACAGAGACAGCAAAGTGGTGGGCATTTATGGGTCATAGCAAAATACGTAAAGTGGGAGCACAGATCATATGGGAAAAAATAGTGAGAAGAGTATTTTAAGGGAGGGTGTCATGCAGTGATGAGAGTCTTTAAAATCTCCACTTCACTTGATGACCACTGAGGGATACTGAAAAGTTTTAAGAAAAAGAAGGCTGTAATCCTGTTTTCCCTAACCTATACTTCCAAAAGTTTAAATCACTTGTTCACAGTTTACATGTTGATCTAATTAATCATGTCTTACATAAATGTTTGGACATACTGTTTATATGCCTAAGAGTCAATGATGCTACAATTCCTGATCAAAAATCATGTTCCTGGGTTGAACAAGTGCTAATCCTTGGCTTTCTCTGAGAATCTGGGGGTGTGCTTAGAGGTAACTGGCACCTTATGACAAATTCTCCATGTCCCCGTGCAAGGGAGGTCCAGATGGAATCACCAGCCAGGCCTTCCTGTATTTCCCTCAGCAAAACTAATGTGATGAAAGGATCATTATCCAGAGAGAAGCAGCAAAAATTATTAACTGCAGCAGCGTATCCAACAGTGCTTTGCAAAGACTCCTTTCCAAAGAGCCTGAAGCTGCTGTTTCTTTGCCAAGTGCAGGCTGAAACCAGCTTCCTTTATGTGTGGCTCCAAAGGAAAACTCTGTGAAACTTTTAACATAATTTCTAAACGATACGCTAGGCTTATTGCTAAAAACAGATTCTTCTAGGAGGTCAATTCACATATATTCAAACATGTTGAGAAGATCGACTATCAGCCAGTCACTTTATACACATTATTTCATTTAATTCTTTATGATAAAAGGGTCAATTATTTTTAAAGACAATGAAGCCTAAGTTTAAGGCCAAGTAATTAGGCCAAGGTCACAGAGTTAGTAAAAGCTAGTTTCAAACATGGGATGGTTATAGTTTTTTTCCTCCCCATTACCCAGTTCTGTCTCTTGCTATATGGCAGGATCAGACTGGTGTTGGGAGTACAAACGTAAGTGAAAATGTCATCCTTCCTATGAAGGCCCTCACAAATTGTGTGGGCAACAAGAGGTAAACCAAGAAGATATAATTGATGGCCAAATAAAAATAGCAGTAAAATGTAGTAGGAATAGCAATAAAATAAATGTAGTAGCAATAAAATTAAAAATGAGTAATTACATCTAATCTCAAAGATCTGTGACTACAGAGTTTTTTCCTTCATAAGGAAATCCATCAATCTTCTTTCAACATGGATTTTCATGAATGAACAGAATTTTGACTGATGGTAAAAGATCAACAAGTTATAAGAAATTCTGAGCTGGTACTGAGCTTCCAAACAGATCTGAGTCCCTGCAGAAATCTCAGAATCAATTCTAGATATTGGAGTTGTCAGATACCTATCTAAAGAAACAGGTTTATCGTGTGTAAAATATAAAACACTGTATTGAAAATAAGAATAGCATGTAATGGTAAATTAGAAAACACAAATTAGCAAACCCAATGCATCAATTCATAAAGTGGTCTAGGAAAAAAAAAAAAAAACCTACCAAGTGTGATGGTTTCCTTTGTTCTTGGGATACAAGAAAAACCTCTTAATGTAATTCACCAAATGAAATATTTCAGAAGAAAAACTTAAATATATGTATACACACACGCAACGCAATTTTAATTAACACTCCTTATGATTAAACCTCTTAGAAAATTAAGAGCCGAATGAAATTTCCTTAGACTAATAAAGGATATCTACCAAAACAAAAAGAAAGGACAGTGCAGAAATTATACTCAAAAGGTAAAAAGTTAGATGCATCCCCTGCTACAATCAAGGCAATAACAAAGGTGTGCACTATCACTTTCTCTTTAATGTTATACTTAGGGAACTACCCAGAATAATGATGCAATTAAAAAAAAAAGAGGTGTCAGTATTACATTGAAATGAAGGAAACAAAACTATCATACTTTTGTAGTTTGTAAGGAATTAATAAAGAGAAACCTCAATTAAATAGAGTTGCAAAACCAGAAGGGGAAGCTCTTATACCCCCACCACAATAGCAGAGCCCTACAAAAAGAAGAAAAGCCTCCTTCTTTCCTAGCAAGAACTCAGCCAAAAAAAGCCATGGGCTGTATACTCTAGCCCTCCCAACTTCCTTTCCCACTCTATGGAAGAGTTCAACTCTCCTTTTTGGCTAGATATATTTGTACCTGGCTCTCCATGGTTGCAGATCCCTAAATTGCAATTCTCTGCTGATTCCAAATAAATCTTTTTCGTTGTATCTTGCTGGAGAAATAGATGGCAATACATTTGTTTTAGATCTACAAGTTAATATGAATACCTACTCAGAAAACTCAGAAGAAACTTCAGACAAATAAGCAGAATGAATATTCTCCTAATTTTAGAAAAAACAGAATTTGGCTAAACTTTTTAAATTAGACTCAGTATTTTAAAGCAAATTTTCTCCAAAATTGCCAAATTTCAATCAAATCTCAACAAGTTTTTCAAGTGACTTAACAAGATAATTCTAAAATAAATCTGGAAGATGAACAAAAATTATCCAAATATGCTATATGAGAACAGAGTTAACATTGCAGATCAGTGGGGTAAGTATAGGGAAGGTTTTCTGAAATAAGACACATGAACTACCAAATCTTACAGACAGTATTAATAAATTTGATTACATTATATTTAAAACACTTTAAATCAAAAGAAATTAGGAAGAAAATTTTAAAATGAAGCATAAACTGGGAGAAAATATTTTTTAAATTATCTAGAATAGATCAGGTTGAACAATATATAACCACCATTTTTAGAGGTGGAAAAAAAGGGTCAAACATTCATTTGGTTACCAATCAAGAAGTCCTATGAATTATTAAAGGAAAACTAAGCAAGGAGTGACTTTAGCATCATGGCTGCATAAGGCATCTCTCATTTTTTGTAGACTCACCATCCCAACAACAAATATCAGTACCCAACTACAATCAAAACTGCCTCATAGGAGGTGTGGGATTTATAACTAAGGAACCCGGAGTTGGGGGGGGGGGTGCCTCACCCACCTACCTGTATGTCAGGTGGTAGGCAACAGACCTCAGTCCTGGCTATAAGCCCTGAAGTGACCCATGAACCAGTTCTGGCCCCTTTCCGCCAAGGTCCAAAGCCCAGGAAAACTCTGACTGAGAAAAGCACACATGGTGGAGCAGAGAAGGCCTTTATGGGAAGTCCAGGTTTCCAACAAAACAATACAAGTTTAAGGGCACTGGACTCAATAATTTAATAGGGAAGAACAAATCTGACTCTGTATTAAATCTATTTCTTTTTTACTTTAACCTTTGTATGCTATTGCTTTTGCTTCCAGTTAAGAATGTGCCTATAGCTTGAAATATACCAGACAACCCATTCTCAATGCTCTGACCTTTTAGAGAATAACACTTTTCATTCATATAGAGATTAAAAATAGCAGAACAGAGAATAACATTTGTCCTGTAGGAGGTTTGCAGGAACATCATGACCTGACCAATGTGGACAACTCCAACCACAGCAGATTGCTACACGGAGAAGTTTGTAACAACTAGCCACACCCCTCACTCCCTCTGCCTTTAAATATGCTTACTGAAAGCCTTTGAGGAGTTGGGGGTGTTTGGGGCATGAGCCACCCATTTTCCTGACATGGCCCTGCAACAAACCTTTCTTTGCTCCAAAATGCCAACATTTCAGTTTGTCTGTTGGGACTTCACTGCATGTTGGGACATGAGCTTGCACTGGGTAACGGAAGAACAGTTTGACTTTGCCTGTGTCACCCCTCCCTCAAGGCAGCAGAGCTTAGGGTCAGAAGATCAGGGGCTTAGGGACCTTGATTTCTCCCCTGGGGTAAAATGAGCCCATGAGTGACACCACGCTTCCCCAGCTCTGTAGATGCCACCAGAGAGGTTCATTTCTCTTAGCCTCACCTTCTAGGGATTGGTTCCATGGGCCCTGCTATGTAGACTACAATCCAGGGATGCCTAAGTCCCTTACATGAAATGGAGCCGTAAATTTGGCCCTCCACATCAGAAGCTTCTCCACCCATGCTTCTGCCGACAGTCGACTGATATTTGATCCGAGGTTGGTTGAATGCCCAGAGATGGCAACCAGCAGGTACAGAAAGCCAAATACATTAAACCAGGAGCTCCAAGACTTCAGGCCAGGAAGAGTCTGGGAATGTGCCCAGTGCTTTCAGATGACATGAAAGGGATGCAGAGCTTACTAAGCGTATGGTGGACTCCATCAAGAAGCCTACCCACAAGCTGCTGGGAGAGCCCACCTACAATCCCCCAGCTGACCCATGGACACTCCCAGAACCCCTGTACCTAAACCACACACACCCCAAGTCTGCAGCAGGTACCTGTGTGCCCCCTGAAGGTGGTAGCATGGGCTAGCTCTGGGAGATGTCCAGCAAGCACGTGCAGGAAGCAGGCGTGAATCTGTGGGCCAAGGGGACGCCACAAAGTTGATCTGTAACGCCGCCTGTGGGAAAACAAAAAGAGACTGTCAGCACTGGTGTATTGAAGAGGGAGAGAAGGCATACACTCTTAAAAAATGCTGCCACAAGAGGGAGCAAGAAGCCTGGAGCAGGTGTAGCCACAGAAGGTCTGAGAAAGCTTTACAATCTCTAGGAGAGCAGATGGAAGGTATTTCTCCCTGGAAGTTGGTATAAACTGCTACCTCAGCTGTGAAGATAGTGATGCAAAACTCAAAGGAACATGCAGAATCAAGGAAATGTGACACCAAAGGATCACAATAATCATCCAGTGACTGACCTCAAAGACAAGGAGACCTGCATGTTACCTGATAAAGAATTCAAAGTAGCTGTTTTAAGGAAACTCGTGAGCTACAAGAAAACACAGACAACTCAATGAAATCATGTATCTATATGGTATCAACAGTGGAATACTATTCAGCCATGAGAAAGAAGGAAGCCCTTCCATTTGTGACAAGTGGATGGATCTTGAGGGCATTGTGCTAAGTGAAATAAGTCAAACAGAAACACACAGTGTATTGTATCAGTATATTTTATGTGTGGACTCTAAAATAAAGTTCAACTCCCAGAAACAGAGAAATGGTGATTACTAAGAGTTAAGAGGTAGGGAGAATGACGAGATACTGTTCCACAGGTACAAACTTCCAGTTATAAGATGAAAAAGTTCTAGAGATCTGAAGTACAGCATGTTGCATAGAGTCATAGTACTGTATTATATACTTGAAAGTAGCTTATAGAGTGGATCTTAAATGTTCTCACACACACAAAAAATATTTCTATGTGACGTGATAGAGGTATTAACTAATGCTATGGTGGTAATCACTTTATAATACTTAAGTATATCAATTCGACCCATTGTACACAAACTTACACAATGTTATATATTACATATTTTTCCAATGTACTGTTAATTTTATTTTTTAGTTTTTTATTGAAGTACAATTAATTTGCCATGTTGTGTTAGTTTCAGGTGTACAAAATGATACAGTTATACATATATTCTTTCTCAGATTATTTTCCCTTATAGGTTATTACAAAATACTGAGTACAGTTCTCCATGCTATTCAGTAGGTCCTTGTTGTTCCTCTGTGTCGTATATAGTAGAGTGTATATGTTGATCTCAGATTCCTTATTTATCCCCTCCCTGTACCCCATTCCCCTTTTGTAACAGTAAGTTTTTTTCTGTAGGTCTATTTCCATTCTGTATATAAGTCCATTTGTATAATTTTTTAGATCCCGCAAATACTCAATACCACACCACGTTTGTCTTTCTTTGTCTGGCTTTCTCCACTTAGTCTGATAATCTCTGGGTCTATCCATGTTTCAGTTCTATCTTAAGACTGGATAAAAGGGGGAAAAATTAAGCAGTCTTAAAGGAAAATGACTAACAGATGATCAACATTTCACAGAGGTATAAGCAACTGGCCTCCTGATAATCGAATAGCTAACAAACATGACAATCAGGAAAATGAAAATTAAAACCTAGAGATATATGTGATCTCACATCCATTAGATTGGCAGAAATTATAAAATTTGATGATGCCAAGAAGGCAGGCTGGTCTAAGCACTGCAGAAGCAATAGAACAAAGAGACTTTTCATTCGGTGCTGGTTTCCATGTTGGAATCAGCCACCATTATTTTTCTGTGCACTTTTAACGCCATCTTTCTCCAGGACAAGAGCAAGAACAGAGGGCATACCTGGAGAACTATACTCTTGTAACCTAAGCAAAAATCACATTTTTTTCCAAGATGACAAAAACAATACAAACAAAATAGTTGAACTTTAAACAAGAAGCCTATACTTCAGGGCAGTGGTTCCCAAACTTTGTCATGTACCAGAATCACCTGGAGGAATTGACAGATCACTTGCTTCATGCTCAGAATTTCTGATACAGGTATGTGGTCGTGGTAGAGCCCAAGAATCTGCATTTCTAACAAGCCCCTGATGCTGATGCTGATGCTGTGGCCTCTGATGATGATAATGGGGTCTGGGAACCACACTCTGAGAATGATTGCTCTAGAGAATGAAGGAATGATGCAATGGAAAGGAAATTAACATTTATGTGGGGCCCACTATGTGCCACGCAGTGCGCTTTTCAGTAAGTTACTTTAATAATCACAGAGAACCCTTAGAGCGGGTGTTGTTAATCCCATTTCACAAGACACGGTAATAAGGTTCTCAAGTAATTCTTCCAGTATGCCATAGGTAATACATAACAAAAAGGAGTTTAAATTTAGATTTATCTCACTACAACTCTAATATTCTTTGCCCCATTCTCCATGACTTTCAATGAGACTAAACATCCTCTACTACTGGTATCATAATATGTGAGCAGGCCACAGCTGTCTGGAATGGGCAAGTGCTGTCAGTAAAGATTGGAAGTACAGAACTAACATAATGAAGGTAGAGGCAGCGTACCAGAAAAAAAAAAAAAATACTAGCCCAGCCCGAAGGGCTATCCTAATACCAATGTGAAGAGTGAGAAAGACATTGCAGATACCCCTTTATATTTTTTCATTTTATAAGTAACTGTGAATATGCAATTATGTTTATTTAAGCTATAAACATAGTTAATACAATTTATTTCAGCATATTTTAATTTTTTAGCAAATATGTATGCTATTTAAAGTCCCGAAGTAAAGGACTCCAACAGAGGTTATTGAGAAGACATCCCTCAGTGGAAAGGACCCAACACTTTTATCTAGTCCCCCTCTGGTTGCAGTATTGACTGGAATTAGAAAATTTTATTAACAAAATCAACTCTTCTTCTTAATGTCTAATGTTTTCTATGACCACAGGCACTATGGGATACAATAAGGAGTGGTTATTTATGCCAGATTCCTCAGACTCTTCTTAAAGCTCAGGTCGAAAGCCCTCCTCAGAGATGTTTGAAGTTGGAACTGACAGCTAGAGCTCTTTAAGGAGCCAGCAGTTTTTGAAGAGGTTTACATTGTGCATTGTGTGTGTGCCTAGCATTTCAGAAGAGGCAAGGCATTAAACAATGCAAACATTTACTACTATTTAAGCTTTATGTTAACATCGCTTACATCTCTGCAATGCTACAAAAACCCAAAGGATTAAATAGCTCATTTGAGCTCGTCATGTTTGCTAGTGTGAATAATCCTCTACCTCTGGTATCTCTTTAAAGAAGGGGGAAAAAGCCTTCCTGTGTGAACAAAACCCAGACTTATAGTGAAGCATAAAACAGCAAACTGCTACTCAGCAGCATTAGTCTAGCCTGTCATAGAATTCCAGATTCAGATGCTAAGGTCATCAGCTAATTACACTGTGTATAGGTGTTCTGATCGATTCCAGTTTGGGGTGGGTTTGGGGGCAGTTCCCATAAGAACAAGCAATGCTCAGGACACAAGCTGCTCTCCTGTAATTCAACTCAATTCTGACACTTAGTTATACCCAGAAATGGCATCATATTCCACAGGTTGAGGGCAAAGTCCCACAAGACTGTTCCCCAACACACAGACGCACGCACACACACACACACACACACACACACACACACATTTCAGGTATCGGTAGAAGATCAGTAGCAAGTTATTACCTGTACTTTTGACCAACTGGTTCTAGATCAGAGGTTCCCACAACCCCCTCCTCGGGTTCAATTCATTTGCTAGAGCAGCTCACAAAACAAGGAATTCATTTGCTTGCTAGATAACAACTTACTACAAAAGGATTTAACTCAGAAACAGCCAAATGAAAGAGAGGCATGGGGTAAGGTCTGGGGAAAGGGCTCAGAGCTTCTGTGCCCTCTCTAAGCACCATTCTCCCCAAATCTCCGTATGTTCCCCAGCCCAGAAGCTTTCCAAACCCTGTCTTTGGGGGTTTTATGGAGGATTCATTACATAAACACAATTGATCACAATTGATTAAATCACAGGTCACTGGGCAGGGAGATGGGACTGGAAGGTCCAACCCTCTAAGCATATGATTGGTTCTCCCGGAAACCAGGCCCCATCCTTAGGTGACCGAAGGGCAGTTCAAAAAGTCGCCTCAGTAACATAGCAAAAGACATCTTAGTCTCAGCACTTAATTCCAAGGGTTTCTGGAGCTTTATGCCAGAAATGGGAGGAAGACCAAATATATATTTCTTATTATAAATCACAATTATCACATACTGTCACAGCATGCTAGAATCTAATATATTGTCTATTGCATACCACATCATTTCATTACAGCTTTGGGTTGGAGGAAGAATCACATAAATATTCACCTTTTTAGATTTAACAGTAATCTGTATTCACCCATACTCCTTCCTGCGGTGGCCTAATCAAGTTTGGAGGCTAAGTTTTGGACTTTGCATAAACAATGCTCATTAACAGTGGCCTTTACAAATCATGAGGACTAACTGTTGTTTTCAGGCATAAAGACGAATATTGATGTTTCATTTGGAAAGTCCTCATAGCTTTAGTCTTTTTCTTAACTGAAGGAAGCATCCTGAAAGTTAGCCAGCTTCTCTTGAAAGTCAGGCAAAAGCTTTTGAGAGAGAGGGTTGTCTGCCACCAAAATTACAGTCCTTCAAGCAGATAAACTGGTCCCCACCCTGCTTATCACTTTTAGATTCTTTTGATATATTCTGAGAAATTTGGCAGATTCTATTTCCTTTCATTGCATTGCCTGGCATGTGCCAATCATTCTTCTAGACACATATTGTTTATTTTAATGCTGTATCATAATGCAGTATTTTTAAAGGTATTTAAACCAGTAATTCAGATCCACCTTTAAGCTAAAAATGCAAGACCCCCTCTAATGATATTGACAGAGATCATTCAGCTGAGTTAACAATCAAATGACTAAGTAATTTCCATGTATAGACAAGTTCATTTACCTCAGACAATGTAACAGTCCAATAACTAACTCTTCTGCTCAGCCACTGACAGAATTGTTTATCTTAATTTTGAAATGCATCTCAACCACAGTGATAGTAACATGTAGGGAGATGTATCTCATTGTCAAGGGAATATTCATAATAATAAGGAACGGCACATAGGCCAAACACTCTCCAACATAAACCACAGCAACATCTTTTCAGATCCACCTCCTAGAGTAATGACAATAAAAACAAACAAATGGGACTTAATTAAACTTAAGAGTTTCTGCACAGCAAAGGAAACCCTAAACAAAATGAAAAGACAACCCACAGAATGGGAGAAAATCTTTGCAAATGAATCAACTGACAAGGGATTAATCTCCAAAATTTCTAAACACCTTTTACCACTAAATACCAAAAAAGCAAACAACCCCATCAAAAAATGCACAGAAGAGCTAAACAGATAACTTTCCAAAGAAGACACACAGATGGCCAAAAAACACATGAAAAGATGTTCAACATCACTAATTATTAGAGAAATGCAAATCAAAACTACTATGAGGTACCACCTTACACAAGTCAGAATGGCCATCATCAAAAAGTCTACAAACAAGAAGTGCTGGAGAGGGTGTGGAGAAAAAGGAGCCCTATTACACTGTTGGTGGGAATGTAAATTGGAATCTCCACTGTGGAAAACAGTATGGAGATTCCTCAGAAAACTAAAAATAGAATTATCATTTGATTCAGCAATCCCATCCCTGGGCATCTATCCAGAGAAAACCATGACTCCAAAAGACACATGTATTCCGATGTTCATTGCAGCACCATATACAATAGCCAAGACATGGAAACAACCCAAATGTCCTTCGAAAGAGGAGTGGATAAAGAAAATATGGTACATATACACAATGGACTATTACTCAGCCATTAAAAGGAAAGAAATAAAGGCATGTGCAGCAACATGGATGGACCTAGAAATTATCATGCTAAGTGAAGTCAGTCAGACAATGAGACACCAACATCAAATGTTATCGTTTACATGTGGAATCTGAATAAAGGATACAATGAACTTCTTTGCAGAATAGATACTGACTCACAGAATTTGAAAAACTTATAGTTTCCAAATGAGACAGGTTTGGGGGTGTGGGGATGCACTGAGGGTCTGGGATGGAAATGCTACAAAATTGGGTTGTGATGATCATTGTACAACTATAAATGTAATAAAATTCATTGAATAATAAAAAAATAAAAACAAACAAAAAGAAAGGGCTGCCATTCACTGAGCACTAACTACATGAAAGACACTTTGTAACCCTATAAAGAGGAATTAAATTTTTATTATAGGTGATAAAACTGAAGTCCAGAAAGGTTGTGGACTTTTCCTAAGATCAACCAATAACAGGCTTTGTAACCAGTGCCACCAAAAAGTTTATGAATTTCGTTTGTCTTTTTTTTACTATGATTTTTTTTCCATTATAGCTGGATTATAGCGTTCTGTCAATTTTCTACTGTACAGCATGGTGACCCAGTTACACATACATGAATAGATTCTACTTCCCCACATTATCATGTTCCATCATAAGTGACTAGATATATACACAATGGAATACTACTCAGCCATAAAAAAGAACAAAATAATGCCATTTGTGGCAACATGGATAGAAACAGAGACTCTCATACTAAGTGAAGTAAGTCAGAAAGAGAAAGACAAATACCATGTGATATCACTTATGTCTGGAATCTAATATATGGCACCAAAATTTTATGAATTTCTTTCTACTACAACCGTGTTTCCCTAACCCAAAACTACTCATGAGAATCACCTGTGAGTATAAGTGTCCAGTTGGACAGACCTAATCCATCCTTCCTAATCAAGTGGCAGACAGTCCAGCAAATCAAGCTTTAGGAGCCACCAGATTGTACCACACTAGTAATAGTTTGCCGTTAAGTCGCAAGACTCTTGTTCTGCCAACTTTGGAAGATAGGTTATTGAAAACTAATAGTAAAGAAAATGTTGTCACAATCTTTAATACGGTGTCAGGCTACCTAGCTTTACAGTAACTGCAAGCTATGCAATGCCGTAACATTCAGAGGACTTAACAGAACTGAGTGCTTAACTATAGCTGAGCATCATTTCCCTTGAGTGTTGTTTTCAAAATACACAACCAAATAAAAAGAAAAGAATACATAAAAAGAAGGGCTAAGTAATTTGTTCAAGATCATAAAATTAGGAAGTGCACGATACTAAACTAGATCTGTCTCACAAGACAGGCTGCCTTGATGTGCCTGCTTAAGTCAATCATTTTTATGATTATGAATATAAAAATTCCAAGTAAAATTGTCACAATGGGAATTCAGAATATATCACAACCAAGTGAATCTACAACAGGAATGTAAGGATGGTTTAAAAATCAGGAAATGCATTAATGTACTCAATATATTAAATTAAAAGAGACCTGCTTGTGTAAGAGATGCTGAACTTGTAATAAAATTTAGTGTCATTCACAGCAACATATATGTTCAATGGTAGGGAAAAGGTTACAAATTATATCCATTCACTCAATAAGCAATCATTAATAACTCCTTTGGAAGCTACATAATAACCTAGAAAATGCTTAAGATAATTTCATTGGAAAATTCAGTGAATGAAATTGTATATAGATGATAATTATACAAGGGGACAAGTCTAAGGGGGAAAAAACTGAAAACACACAAACCAAAATGCTAAAAGGGGTATGATAATGTGCAAGCATTATAGGTGTTTTTTCTTCTTTTCAAGGTTTCGCTTCTAATATTTCAATATGAAAAATGAAAAATATAATCTAATGTAAGTAAGAGGCTTTTCATCATAACTATAAAAATGTGTTGACGCCACATTCATCTTTCTCCTGACTGCTTGTATTCATTTTCATTCTCATCCTCAGGGCAATATGATATATCCAGGATCTGTGTTTCCCAAGAATTGCAAATACTTCATTCTGCATATTGCCTGTTTCCTACCTCATCAAGGGGCTGCGTGAAGTATAGGCACGGTTTATGTTTGCTGGGCTCTTAATAATGGTCACATGGAGAAAAGCATTTTATCTGCTGTCATACATAATCCATTCTGGAAATAAAATTACCTTCTGTATGTAGGATGTGCCAGTTCTCCTTTGGATGGCGTAAAAAGCTTTATAGTTCAAGAGATCAAATTGATTTTGTTTCCAAAACTCAAAACCCCCATGGCCTCAGGATCTGTAATAATCTAAGGCAATGTATTATGTGTTTTCCCAAGGGGCTATTGGCCAGTTTTTCCTTTTGTGGGAGCCAAACAGCAGTTCTATTTTTCATTTGAGAAACCTCCATACTGTTTCCCACAGTGGCTGCACCAAGTTCCATTCCCACCAGCAGTACACAAGAGTTCCCTTTTCTCCAGATCCTTACTAATATTTGAGTTCTTGGGGATGACAGCCCTTCCGACAGGTGAGATGATACCTCATTGTGGTTTTGATTTGCATTTCCATGATGATTAGTCTTGTTGAGCATCTTTTCTCAGGCACACATTTTTTTTCAAGTTATATAACTTTATTTTAAACCTGAAACAAAGGATGTTTCCTGTGGATCATATATTCACGCCATCATCCCAAAGAACTCCCCTGAAATATTTGTTCTGACGGACAGGGAATCCAAAAGCCATCTGCAGCCAACACTGTCTCAACTACTTTATTCCAAACTTCTGTCTAGCCTCACCTAGTTCTTCTCCTTTCTTCAATTTTTTGTCCATAATCCCCATAGATCCCAGAAGCCAATCCTCAGAGGAATGTGAGGGGGATTCTCCGCTCATAGACACAAAGGTTGGACCACCTATTAGCTGTGTGATCCTGAATAAGTTGTGTCACCTTTTACAACATCATCAAGGGAACAGCATCCGCTCCTACAATTGTAAGAATTAAACATCATCTAGGTGAGGCTGGCACATAGCAAGGGCTCAATTCATGTATACCGAATAGTAAAGGATTATTCCATAGTAGAAGGAGAACTAAAATGAAAGAGGTAACCAAGAGGAAGGGTGTGATGGAAAAATTCTTTGCCCCCCCCCCTTTTTGTCTTTTTGTCTTTTCAGGGCTGCACCAGCGGCATATGAAGGTTGCCAGGCTAGGGGTCTAATTGGAGCTGTAGCCACTGGCCTACACCACAGCCACAGCAACAAGAGATCCAAGCCACATCTGTGGCCTACACCACAGTTCATGGCAATGCCAGATCCTTAACCCACTGAGCGAGGCCAGGGATCAAACCCACAACCTCATGGTTCCTAGTCAGATTTGTTTCTGCTGCGCCATGATGGGAACTCCCCTTCTTTGCCCTTCTAGCTAAATTTGGATTTGTAAGTCTTCTGGGTTACTAACTAGCTGGGTGACTTTGGGGCAAAACCTGTTCCTCTGTGGATACCAGCTTCTTTGCCTATAAGGTATAGAAACAGGTTATATGATCTCTTAGACTCCTTTCTGCCTTAATGTTGTTTTCTTGCGTTTTTTTGTTTTTGAAGCATGCCAAGTACACAGCTTCCAAACCCTCCTCACTTCCTTGGGAGAAATCCTCAGCTCTTTGCTTTTCACCTGAGAGCTTTCGGCAGCTGTCACTTCCTACACAGAGCTACGGAAAGGGCTTGTCATAGCCCCGAGCAAGCATGGCTGTTTGGCAGCCCAGGTGCAGAGCTGAGTGAACAGGGCAAATTCTCTAACCTTCCCACCTTGAACAGGGCAGCAACGCACAGTGTTTGATCAGACAAAGCTTTCTCCAGCCCTTCAGTCTGGAGCTCTCCCTGTGCTCAACCAGTCACTCACATTCTTGTTACAATCTCCCCACGAGCCAGCAGCAAATTGGAGCCAAAGGGTCTGAGTGCTTTGCGCACATGGGAGCCTCTGCCTCCTGGCCATCCTCGTCAGCCTGCCACAGCTCATCTACAGCAGCATGCATGCCTGGTCAGGGCTCACTGGGGAGCCTGCAGCAGGCACTTAATCTGGGAATGATGGGAAGGAGAGCCCTGCTCACTGAAGGGCTATTTCTACAAACAGCTTAAAGGGGCCCTTCCTCAAGCCAGGGACCTGCCAAAGAGAGCCTGGAGGCACAACCCCAGAGGCAGGGCAAGGGCAGGAAGTGGAGCCGTATAAAAGACAAGAAGACATGGAACCTAGATTTTCTTTTTTCATTATAGTTGATTTATAGCGTTGTATCAATTGCTGCTATATAACATAGTGACCCAGTCATACGCATGTATGTACATTCTTTTTCTCATAGTCTCTTCCATCATGTTCTATCCCAACCTACTCTATAGGTTCCTGTCCTATACAGTAGGACCTCATTTCTTATCCCTTCTAAATGTAATAGTTTGCATCTACCAACCCCAAACTCCCTATCCATCCCACTTCCTGCCCCCGCCCCTGGCAACCACAAGTCTGTTTTCTATGTCTGGGAGTCTGTCTACAAAACAGGATCCTAGAATTTTTAAGTAAAGATCTACTCAGTTGCAGGGAGAGCTGGACCCCAACCTGAGGGTGAACCAATCAATCTGGGCTGCCATCTTGTATCACAACATAGTTACCTCTGTACTTTTTACTTGCAGAAGGCCTCACAATGCACTTAGAAGTAACTGTTACCCATTCTTAACTACCATGATTCAATAGTCACGTGTGCTAGATGTTACCACCTTTCTTTTCCAGATGAGAAAAATGAGCTTCTTTGTGAGTAAATCACTTTATCAAGGGCAGACATTACAAAGTTGTCCTAGATGAAATTCCTTCATCCTGAGCTAAGAATTATGTGCAAGTACTTGTTGATGGAAGAGTTCTCAAGGAGCAATCAGTAACTGAGGGGGGTGTGCAGGGAAATAGGAAAGAAGAAGGATATGAATGAGAGTGGGATTTCAGGCCAAATTCTGAGCCAACAGGGGAACTCTGCAGGGTTGACTGTCTCAGAGTCACACCACCCACAGTGCAGGAGCTAAACTGATGTTTTAGTCATTAGTTAAGGGCCTTCAGAGAATTGTACACTTCCCAGCACTTTGCAAAGTGGCTGCCAAAGATCTCAGGTGCAGGCCATTAGCAGCAAAAGCCAATGAAAGCCAGGAGAGGGGCATGGAAATGACAGAAAGGACCCATCTAATGGGGGCCTGGGCGTAACACTGATACCGTACCCTACATAGAGGGCAAAGGAGGGCTCAGACTCAGCTCTGTCTTCATCCTAATCCCTTTTACCACAGCTTCATCTATTTTTGACAGGCACTTTCAGGGAAAGACCAAGATCAGCACAGATCACAAAAATGACACTCAGATCAAATAACCCACCCAAGTCGTATAGCTAGAAGGACACAAAGCAGCACACACACCCCAATTCTCTGACTCCAAATCCCCTTCTCTTTTCTCTGGGCTGCTTTCTGAAGCAGAACAGAGGAATGGCTAAGCAGTGTCATACAGGGGTAACTGAAACCATCTTTACCACCAAATGTTTTCCCTCTGGAGTGTCTATAAATCCACAATCGGGAATATGCTCCTTTGGATAATATTGCCTCTCCATGGGCCTCTGTTGGAATGTCACCACTGCACTGCAGACATCCCCTGAAAACAGTCGCCACAACCAGAGGCAGACAGAAGGAAACAGGTGCTAGAGACCCCAAGTCCCTCTGGACGGTGTGGGGGGGGGGGTTCCCTTGGACCTGCAGGGTGGCCATGCACAACACCTAGGTGAGGAGCTTGATCCTCATCTTACACTTGAGAAACCCGGCTCTGACAAAGGTCACTTGTTGAAGTCACCCAACACAGAGGCGAAGAGCCAGGAGGCAAAGCCCTCTATGTCTTACCCATCTTGACAACTGTCTTATCTCTGAATACAGTGTAATTACTGTACAGTGTATTCTCTCTGGGGCTTTCCTGTGCAGGGTTCTTTATTCATCTCCTGTCCCTTGGTTACTGGAATCAAGAGGAACAACATTCCCATCCCATGTGGTCTTGGTGAAAATGGCAAATTGTGTGGGGGAGGCACTTCCCCTATCATGGCACTGGGCTCCTGATCCCAGTTCTCAAACCAGAGCACCCTATTCAAACTAATTGGCTCACAAGAGGACACATGACCCAAGCAAGACCAATCAATGTTTTGGAGAAGATCGATATGGATGCCAGGAGATTATCGAGATTCCTGCTGGGAACTGTAAATGCTAAAAGTGATGAAATTTTAAGCTTCCCAAACTATCTTTACAACCAAATAAAGAGACTTTGCCTAGAAATAAAACCAAAGCAGAATAAAATAAAGGAGTAAGTGATGCAAGGAGGAAAGAAGGGAGAAAGAGAAAGAAGCATTGGACTCCCCAGATCTAGCCAAGGCTAAAGGGAACACTAATTGCCTTAGACTTCCTAGTTACATGGGACTTGCAGGCTCTTCTTTCTTAAAGAAGTTTAAGTTCAGTTCCTGCTACTTCTAACCAAAAGTGTTCTTACAAATATTATACCATATAACTTCCAAGTATATACAGGTATATCTCTGTATAGTAGTAGATTCCAATCAATGTAAAGAAATGTTTTAAAAGAATCATTTATTTTAACTCCATGATGAATAACACTGTGAAACTGATGATGCTATGCAATGGTTAAAAAGAGTTCTAGACGTGGCCTCCAAAGCCCTGATTCCATCTTCAGCTCCATAGATAGAAAATTTCATGCAAGGCCCAGTTCAGTCACTACCAGCTCAGCACACCAGCTCTCAGAGAGACTAAAATATGTGTCCAATCTCCTTGTCTGCAAAAAATAAGACATCTGCCTCTCTCACATACTAGGTGTGAGAATTATCAGGAAAAAGACAGAAAAGATGCTATCTCTACTTAAATAATATTGTGTAGATATGAGAGATTCCTTGACTGAGGCTACAGATACTGCTCAATATAGACCCTTAGCTAAAGTGTCTGTCTCTGTATCAGTCTGTGTGTGTCTATCTGTGTGTATCTCTCTGTGTTTGTGTCTCTCTCTGCCTGTGTGTCCATGTGTGTATGTTTAGAAATTGTTGAGTATTGCATGGGTATAAACACAAACTGAAATAGCATCTCAATGATTGCTCTCTGGTCATTCTTTACCTTTAATGGAGTACCACTCCGGGGTGTTTGTTGGTTTGTAGAGCGGCTTCCTGGGTGAGTCCCCCTACCAAACATCAGAGCAAAAGAGGAAAATAGACTTTGACAGGCTCTGAGTTAAAGCTATCTGGATTCTTCAATGCAAAACTCAAATTCTCTATGTACTATTTCATCCCTGAATGCAAATGCTGCTGACAGCCTGTCCTAGCGGCTTTTAAAGTTTCTGCAAAATACATGAGATCTGTGCAACTCTGCCTCTTTGAAATCCAGGTTACTGTGATCAGTAACCTGGGTGTCCTCTTTTCTCCCTCGATCCCCTATCTCATCAATCCGTTAGCCTTGCCAATTCCACTTCAACCCTCCTGATGCATCAGCATTGACAATTCCAGAATTCAGGGCTCATCATTTCAGGGCCTCCAACCCAGAATGATGTGTTTCTAAGGCAACTATCTGAATATGCTATTTCCCAGCTAATAGCTCTTGAATAACTCCTATTTACTAAATCAAATATTAATCTCTTAACAAGACTCTTTGAGATTTCTCCACCATTATCTCTTCAATTTTCTTCTCCCTTCTCCCCAGATGCACCTTTTGTTCTAGCCTTATCAAAATTTAACTTCAAACTTCCCGGAGCCAAGCTCTTATTTCTATGGCCTAGCATTTGCTGTTTCTTCTGCCTGAAACTCCTCACACCCTTCTCAACCATACATTCTTTGTGCAGAAAATTGCAAATCATCTAACGGGATTAACTCAAGTTTCAGCTTCCTTGCAAAACTATTACTGAATAGATCTTTTCCCCACTGCAGACTTTTGGAGCTCAACTCCCCATGTTACCATCATCATAGCTAACATTTATAAAGTGTTTACCACAGGCCAACTATAGTGCTAAACACCTTACATAAACTAATCTCAGTTCATCATCTCAACAACACTGTGAAGTGTATTATTTTTATTCCCATTCTACAGATGTGAAAAATAAAATTTATGAAAAATAAAATTTGAGAATATTACTTAAGTACCTGATATTAATTAGTGGTAAAATCAGGATTGTAATCCAGGTTTCCAGACTCAAAAAGTCATGTGCCTAACACCCATTCACAACATTACACTAATGGTATAGTTCTTTTCATTCTTTTGTCTGTTTTTATCTTTTTAGGGCCACGCCCACAGCATATGGAAGTTCCCAGGCAATGGGTCACATCAGAACTGCAGCTGCTGGCCTACACCACAGCTCATGGCAAAGCTGGATCCTTAACCCACTGAGGGAGGCCAGGGATCAAACCCGCATCCTCATGGATATTAGGTTCCTTATCGCTGAGCCACAATGGGAACTCCATTTATGGTGTATTTCCACTGCAGCATTTACTGTATTTCATTTTAATTAACATGTCTGTTTCACTTTGAAAGAGGCATGAGCCAACTGTGAATCTTTAAGGTAAAGATGTGTTTTCATTTAGTTAGCCAATCCCTCAATTGTAAAGAAGAAACCTGAAAAAGAGGGTGTGAAGAGAGGGTTAAGAACAGGATGTTATGAGGGCACAATAAAGCAGAAATTGAGTAGAGAGGGAAGGCATCTCAGGGAGAAGGAATGGCGTGGGCAAAGGTATGGAATCTGAGAAATCAGAGCAAGTTTCAGAAGTCTTTTCCTGACTTTGGTCAGAAGTTTGGCTTTTAGCTCTCCTGCAGCTGTATTCCAGTCCTCAGGGCCTCCTGAGCAGCCCCTAGGAGTGGAAAGAACAGCCCCAGTCTCTGGGGAATGGAAACCACACTGTCTGATCAGAGAGGAGAATGCTCCATGCAGGGCACAAGTAGGCAAAGAAGTTTGCTCACCCGGCCCCTCCCCAGCCAGACCGTGGTTCCTGGTTATGTCTTTAGCAGCCACCTAAGCATGACGACACCACTTAACTTTCCTGAGTCTGTCTCCTCAGCAAACTCGTCGAGTGTTGCACATCCTCTGTTTGGGAACTAACATTTGAACCTAAGCCAGAAAGGAAGTCTGATCCTGGTACACAGGACAGTGCTCGACAGGACTGGCTTAATGAGAAATTCGTTCATTCATTCATTTGTTTATTCAGAATATGCACTGCATACTTGCTAGTTTTGAGAGTTCTGCTTGGTGCCCAAGACATACATCAGTGACCGTCACAGATCCATCCTTTGTCTTAAAACATAATGGGAAGACAAGAATTTGAAAAAAAACAGTTAACATTAATGTGCGTTGTTTTCATAGGATTTTTAAAAGGTAACTTGGAATATTCAGCAGGTAGACCTGACCCTCTTTTGGAAAGTCAGAGAAGGCTTCCTGAATGAAGCAGATGTGACCATAGAAAAGCTGAAGCCTGAAGGACGAGTGAAACCACTGAATGAAGGAAGGAATGGAAGGAACACTCCAGATAAGTGGAAGAGCAGTAAAAATCCAAGTCCAGAGAAGACATGGCATATCACAGACATCTCAAGGAAACAGCCCAATATAACTGGAGCATAAAGTAGGAGGGAAAGAGTCGCATAGATGAGACTGAAAGGGGTGGCAGGGTGAGATTTAGAATGCCTGTAAACCAAGTTGAGGTATTGGGGCTTTAACATTAGAATAATGGGGAGCCATTGAGAGATATTAATTAGAAAAGAGATATGATCCATCTGAGTACTGCTATAAGGAAATCTTAGTCTCCTTTTATAGAAAAATATCCAGGCCCTTTGAATCCTGTCCCTGAGAGAATTTCCACAAGTATAGAGAAAGTCGGAAAAGACCTCTTCTATCTTGACCTGCCAAATCAGGACTTCTCGTTGTGGCTCAGCAGGATTAGAACCCAACTAGTACCCATGAGGATGCAGGTTCAACCCCTGGCCTCACTCAGTGGGTTAAGCATCTGGCACTGCCACAAGCTCTGGGGTAAGTCTCAGATGTGGCTCAGATCCCGCGTTGCTATGGCTGTGGTGTAGGCCAGCAGCTGCAGCTCCAATTTGAACCCTAGTCTTGGAACATCCATATGCTGTAGGTGGAGCCCTAAAAAAAGAAAAAATAAAGAAAAGAAAAACTAAATCTATCAAATAACTTTTATCTTCTCAAATTCTCTCTAAGGGCACTCTAGTGGCACTTTCTATCTACCACTCCCTGCTGGCCTCTCAGGTACTGTTCTCCATTTAGTGGTCAGTCCAATTGGGACTAGGAAGAATATTTAAACAACATTTAACAACAGATGAAAATAAAAGGAAAATGATATTTACGCAGTGTTTAACATACAAAATGGACATCTGGCTCAAAAACTCACCCTGTGCTATAAAACCCCTATGGGTTTTAAACCCCCTTTTCTTCTTTCATCTCTTCCCACACTCTCCCCAGGTATATGGCTTTAAGGTCAATTATATGCACATGACTCAAAAATACTCCTCTCTGCTCCTGATTTCTCCTAAACTCCAAACTTGTATATTTAGGTCACAACGTGTTGTCTCAATTTCCTACGTAACACTGTCAACCAGTTATCTCAGAAGCATCATAAAGTTAAAGCAGTTAAATAGAAATTCTGATTCTACCTCTTCCCTAAAGTTTGTTCTCCCCAGTCTTCCCCATCCTTCTGATCAACACTTGATATGATCAGATGCTATTCTGGTTAACAGTCAATTCCCCCTCAATAGATGTAATAGGAAGAGCAGGAACCTTGCTAGTTGAACCAGCACTCTATGCTCTGCATCCAGAACTGCAGCTGGCACACAGTAAGATGCTCATAGTTACAGAATACATGCATAAATCTTAAACTGGGCCTTGATATAGCATACTTCTTCCACAAAACCTTGACAGCATCCAAGTTACAGAGACTTTTTGCCATCATGTGGCTATTTAAAAAAAAAAAAAACTGACTCGAGCTTCACAGAGACCTGATCATTTGGCTGGTTTGACCATATGTGCCTACAGATGGTCATCAAGGACTCAGTGTCTTTTTTTTTCTAGGATTAATGTGATTGACATTAAGAAAAGGGGTTTTTTTGTATTCCATCCATTTCAGCAATGAAGGAAGGTGCTGCCCTTGTACCGCCCCCACAAACCCTCATTCTGTTTAGAGAGGTAGATGCATACCTAGATGCTCTTTATGGAAGACAGAGTGGGTTATATGCCCTGACTGCAGTACAGGCAAATATATACAGGGTATGAGTGAGTGCAAATATTCATTGCAACTTGGGAAGAAGGGAAAATCTAAAGGAAAATGGAATTGAGCTAGGAGTAGAGTGATGGTGAGGACAGGGAGGATGGTATTGAAAGCAGAATTACAAATTAAACAATCACGTTTATGAAGGATTATCAGGCGTTTTCAAGGAACAGTTAGTAGAGGTCTATGCCTAGAGCTCTGAGTACACCAGGCAGGAAAAGACACCTAGAGCGTATACCGCAACAAAAATCAGGACGCATGCGCATTAATAAATCCCAAGAGTATCATCCTTGCCATCAGAAGATTTGGGTTCCCATGGACAAAGAGAAGAGATTTGTGGTTGCCAAGGGGGAGGGGATAGGAAGAGGAATGTCCTAGGAGTTTGGGGTTAGTAGATTCAAACTATTACGGTTAGAAAGGATAGACAATGCGGTCCTACTGTATAGCACAGGAAACTATTATCTAATCTCCCGGGATAAACTAGAAGAGAAAAGGAAACCCTGGTGTACTGTTGGTAGAAATGTAGACTGATGCATCCGCTATGGAAAACGGTAAGGAGGGGCCTCAAAAATTTAAAAATAGAACTACCACATGAACCAGCAAGTCTATTCTTGGTATACATCCAAAGAAAATGAAAACACTAATTCAAAAAGGTTTCTGCACCCCAATATTCATATAAATATTATTTACAATAGCCTATATGTGGAAGCAACCTAAGCATCCATCAACAGATGAATGGATAAAGAGGATGTGGTACACACACAAATACACAGATGAATATTATTCAGCCATAAAAAATGAAATTTTTCCATTTGCAAGAACATGGATGGACCTGGAGGATATTAAGCTTAGTAAAGTAAGTCAGAGAAAAACCTATAACGTATGTTTTCACTTATATGTGGAATCTAAAAATAAAAAGAAATCATTGTAACAAAACAGAAGCAGATTCATGTAGAGAAAACAAATTAGTGGTTACCTGTAGGGAGTGGGTGGGGGTGGGGCAGGACAGGGGAAGGGGATTAAGAGTTACAAACTACTAGGTATAAAATAAGATGTAAGGATGTAATATATACACAAGGGATACATCCAGTATTTTGCAATAACTTTAAATCAGTTGTAATCTATAAAAACATCAAATAATTATGTTATACACTTGAAACTGATAAAACATAAATAACATAAATCAGCTATACTTCAAATTTTAAAAAAAGATATCTTTGATGGATATGCAAAAAAAAAAAAAGTCAATATCCTAGACTCCACCCCAGAGCTGACTAATGCCAAAGCCTCCTTTTTAATCACTATGCTAAACTAAGGAAAACACTGAATGAGAATTCTAATTCAGGACTTTCCGATGTCAACATCTGTGAATCCCCCTCTGTGCCAGTCTGCCTCACAGAGATAACCTCCAAATTTGGAAACAGAAGGAATTCAAGTATAGTGTTAGCATCTACTTATTGCTGGAAGGTGTGGCAGTATAGAGAGAAAATACGCAGACTGGTTTTGGATATACAACTTCCCTAAGTATTAGCCTCCTTGAAAATAAATAGAATTCCACAAATTTCAAGAAACCATTTCCAAACCTCTTGATACTTGAACATCATCATTACTATGATATATGTCTTGATTAGTATTTTCTCAGCATGACTCTTTGTTTTAAAGTTTAAAAGAAACTGAGGCAATATCGACAAAGTCCTATTTAACACAGCTCATGAATTTAATGAAAATTTTCATAAAAGTCTTGTGTCACTTTGGAAAGGTAGAAAAATATTTTTACAGATATAGGTGACCCAATTTCATACAAGTCCTAGAAAATGAGCCTTTGTTGGTATTAATGAAGTCAAGACATCTACAACTAGAATTATAAACAAGACTGTAGAGTGATAAATTAATTATTTGGTTCAATTCAATCCAATTAAATAAACTGTTATTGAACACCTACTTCATGCAGGGCACTCTGCTAGGTAATGGGATTACAAGAAGGTTGAGATAAAGTTTCTCTCCCCTAGGACTCTGAAATCAATCTTGGTGCAGAAAAAAAAAATAAAAACATGGCTTTTTACAGTTACAATGTCCTGGCTCTGAATCCTAGCTCTGCCTTGAAGTGGTTCGTATCCTTGGGCAAATCACTCGAACTCTCCAAGTCCCTACTTATTCCTCTTTGATAAAGCCAAAGTGATACATTATACTTAACTTTCTTAGTTGCCATGAGAATTAGTAACCAGGTAGGTAAATCTCAATAAATGTTATCTATTAGCCTTAGTAGATAAGACAAGTTTTTAAACAACTACAACAAATGACCCTGTAATAGAAATGTATATACAGAAATGAAGTGATTATGCTTTTATTCTTTCTGAGAGTTTTTTCTATGGAGTTCATTTAAATGAAAAAAGTGAGTAGAAAATAAGTTTTCTTCAGTTGTTAGAAAGTAGACATCCCAAGTGGAAAAGGAAACTAGACTTTTATCAAACTCAACACATTTTCACATATTGCCTTATTTAACCCTAACCACAACCCCATAAGGACGTATTATTTTGTCTATTTTACAGATAAGGAAACAGACTCAGGTTAAATTGTGTCCAGGATCACACAGCTAGCGAGCAGCAGAACTAGAATCCAAACCTCCATGCACCCCATGTTTTGCATCCCTGTGCTTCCTCCTACACTATTTGGAGAAGCCTCCACAAAGATTTTGGTTTTGTTTGTTTTGCTTTTTAGGGCTGCACCTGCAGCAAATGGAAGTTCCCAGGCTAGGGGTGGAATTAGAGCGGCAGCTGCTAGCCTACGCCACAGCCACATGGGATCCTTAAGCCAGTAACCTAGGCCAGGGATCGAACCTGCATCCTCATGGATACTAGTTGGGTGTGTAACTGCCGAGTCACAACAGCAACTCCCTACAAAGGATTTTGGAGACAGGATTCCATGAACGTCTGCTCATCTGTGTGGAGTTGAGGGAGTAAGCCGAATGTAAAAGAAGCACAAGAGATCTGTCTGGCTAGGAGGGTTAGTGAATTCAGGAGATCTTTGGGATAAGGAAGGCAGGGAGTTACAAGGTACTGGGATAGTCAAGAAGGGAACCCACCCATCCCCAAATTCCTTTTGGAATTCAGTAAAATGATGCTTCTGTAAAGCCTCTTTCAAAGGCAGAAGCTAGTTAGAACTTATTAGTATCCAAGCTCTGAGCTCTCCCATCATCCTGATCTACCTTTGAACATGCTCCTCCAATAATAGGTTTTATCCTTCTTAAAATCCTAACTCCCGGAGCTGAATGCAATGCTCGGAGTTGTGTCCATTTAACATGGATTGAAAAGTACCATAACCTCCTTTGCTTTGAACACTATCAAAATGAATATGGCCTAAGGGGATATAGGTATTTTGCTTTCAGCCGTCATGGACCATTTAATGACCCTTGTAGTCTACATCAGGTGTTTGTTTAAGAAACACATGTTTTTTATTGACAAAAAAAAAAAAAAAGATATAGTGCCATCCTTGTCTTTAAGAGATACCCAACAAGATGACTTTCTATTTCAGACTGTGACTAGGGTTAAAGAGGTTTCAGAATCACAGCATTGTTTCCTAGGTCACCATGACAGCCAAAAACACTTCTCTCCAGTGACTCAAGAGGAAATGAGCAGCTGCCTCAGTTCCACAAAGAACACATCTACCCTCGGTGTGGTAGCTCCTCTCTTCTCCCCCATTTGCTTTCATTCCATCTCATCACACAAGTTGGATACCACTTTGAGGGGCAAGTTCTCTAGGAAAGCAAACTGATTAAAATGCAAAGCTTCCCCCCCCAAAAAAAAAATCTATGTATTATCACTTTTTTTCCTGAAGAAAAATAAATGAATAAAACACCCCATTGGTCTGCATTGCTAGTTTAGTATTTCTGAATTGAGACTTTTCTGAGATCTTTGTCAAGGTCTGTCAAAACTCGTGGATGTATAAGAAAGATTTGACGCACACAGACTGTGGCTCCTTCTTAGGATACTGTCCTAGTAGCAGAAGAAGGTACTCTGTCCTAAACAGGGGTTTCTGCAGAAACACACTATGAGCAAGTATTTTACAAAGCATTAGCCTCATCATCTCCAAAAGCAAGGATGAAAGAAGCATCTAAATGGTTGTGTAAGAAAATTAGTTTCCAATCCTCAATAGGAGCCAGGTGTATGAATAAATAGGGTAAGAATATGGTCATTAGGAGTTCCCGTCGTGGCGCAGTGGTTAACGAATCCGACTAGGAACCATGAGGTTGCGGGTTCGGTCCCTGCCTTTGCTCAGTGGGTTAACGATCCGGCGTTGCTGTGAGCTGTGGTGTAGGTTGCAGACGCGGCTCGGATCCCGCGTTGCTGTGGCTCTGGCGTAGGCCGGTGGCTACAGCTCCGATTCAACCCGTAGCCTGGGAACCTCCATATGCCGCGGGAGCGGCCCAAGAAATAGCAACAACAACAACAACAAAAAGACAAAAGACAAAAAAAAAAGGAATATGGTCATTAAAGTAAGGGGAAAAAATCAGAACCAAAAGAGCAGATTTTCCCTTTATATTCAGAACTAAAATACTAGAAATATTCATTAACTAGATTCATCATGTGCTAATTTTCCCTCAGTCCATTTTTTAAGAATGTGAACACTTAATGAGCAACTACTCAGGAAATAACTAGGATTGGGAATCCAAAGAAAAATAGGGCATGTCTCTTGACCTCTTGTAGCTCTGTTTTCAGAGATTTAAGACAACAAATTGTAACACAGCATATTTGCTAGTAGGTGCGTCTGGCCCTAAAGGATCTTTCCATGAAAAATTTGTGTAGTTTGTCTTTAGGCTTCTCCAATTTTCCTTTTATGTATTATCTTCCTCATCTCAATCATCACCTTACCACAGACCTCCAGAGCTCTTAAATGCTAGCATGAGGGAATCTGACCACCCTATGAGGAGCAGATACCAAATTTGCCCTTCCCGGTGTGACCTTCTGTAGTAAGCTCTACCCTTCCCAGGAGCATCTGAAGAGAAACAGCAATGCTTGACCACAAAACAGCAACTCTCCAATAATGGAATCCTGAATACGGTCCTGCTCCTTGGGGGAAAAAAGACAAGCTTGAAGCTGAGGGTACCAGGTTCAATCCAATCCCAATCAATTCAACAGGCACATGAAGAGCATCCACTGTGGACCAGGTGAAGAAAACAGTTTCTGACTTCAAGAAGTTTGGTTTCTGTAGCAGAAGTAGACTTGTGAGTAGACTATGGCTATGCAGAAGATTAAGCACTGAGGGGAGAAAGCACAAGACACTGAGTTTAGACAGAACACCTAAAACAATCAAGTTTCAAGAAAGGCATCTTAGGAGTTCCCACTGTAGCACAGTGGGTTAAGAATCTGACTGCAGCAGTTCAGGTTGCTTCTGAGATGTGGGTTCAAATTCAATCCTTTGCCTGGCACAGTGGGTTAAAGGGCCTGGCGTTGCTGCAGCTGTGGTTCAGATTCAATTCCTGGCCCAGGAACTTCCACATGCTGTGGGTGAGGCCATTTAAAAAAGAGAGAAAGAAAATATTCTTAAAAACCTGTAACAATTAAGCTGAAGTTAAAAGGACAGGGAAGAAGGTCTCATAGGATGAAGAGGGTGAGTAGGACAGTCTTCAGGCAGAAGCAGCTGGTGGGAGCCTTGGAAGTTAAAATGAGCAGGATCTAGAAACTTCAAGGTACTCAGGGTGGCTAGAGCCCAAGGTCCATATTGCAAGAAACAGTGCCTAAGTTGAATATAGAAAAGTGGGCAGGAGCTAGAAAACTGAAGGCCTTGGGTTTCACACTAAGGAGCAGAGACATCCTGTGGATTCAAGGGAGATGAAAAGGTTTAAGCAGAGATAAATGATCTTTAAGTAACTCCTCCCCACTCCACACCTTGGACCAGCTTGTCCGTCTCAGATTTACCTGTAATTTGGGATCAGTCTACATGATTTTCCAGTCTGTTCTTGAAAATCTAAGCTGCACCTTCCATAACCGTACCCCTAGGAGCCCTGCCATGCAGACCCCAGCAGAGTTCATTCTGTACAAGTTAAGCATTTTTGCACAGGCTGCTTCCCAAGCAAGACAGCCAAGATCTGAGCACAAGCTCCAAACAAACTCGACAGCTCCTGAATTATTCAGGGCACTGTGGCACTATTAAAATGAGACTCACAACTCACTGGGCAAATTAATTTTAATTTTTAAACAGGCAACATTTTAAACTGTTCATTTCCTTGAAATGTATCCATCCTGGCACTTTTATCATCAGAAGAGTAAGTAAAGCTCACAAAGGAAGGAAAAAAGAGCTGCCATATCCTAGACTAGGACTCTCTGATGTCCAGGAAGGAGCTCTCCGGTATGAGCTGGTCACATCTGTTCCAAAGGGTATATGTATCTGGCAAATCCAGCATCAGTCTAAGAAATTCAGTTCTAGAACATTCATTTTCCCTCTGTTTTTGTCATAATGGCATGTGGTCAGTAGCCTGAAACTCCAGCACCTTCAGCCAGAATTCTTATAACTCCACTTTTTTATTTATGTATTTATTTATTTATTTTACTTCCACACAAAACAAAAGGAAAGCAGAGTCAATGGCTCATGGTATTGAGACCTAAGAACAATCCTCTATACAGTCGTCTTTTCTCTAAGACAGGGACCACATGTTACCACTCTTTGTTAAGTTCCTAGCACCTAACACACTGCTGCTCAATTAAGCTTTACTCTATTGACCTGAACTTCAGATGGAAAACTCTTATCAAACACACAGGCTGTCCTTTATGTTTTCCCTTTTCTTCTGAAACGTCTCTGCTCTTTAGGACTCTGGTACGTTTAAGTGTCCTCATGAAGCAGTGGCCCCAGAAGAAAATTAAATGCCACCACTACTACCTAGAGGTTGGCTCAAAAAATGACCAGACTCTGACTCTCTTGTCCTTCAGACATCGCAGATCAGTGTAGTTGCCACACATTAAATGCAAAGGAGGGCGCGATGTTAGCGGAAGGATGAGACTGGTACCCAGGCTTTCTCTCACCCAGTCCAGGGTTTTTACTACCACACTCATGGCCAGATGCAATCAGGAAGTGTTCAGACCTAACTCCGACTTTCTCCCCTACTCTTCCCCTTCCTATTTGCTGGCAATCACAGAATGAAATGTGAACCAAAAAAAAAAAAAAAAAACCAACAAGGAAGAGAGCATTGCAAACCAACCTGAAAGAAGGAGTTCAGGATGAAAAACAGAAGTACTCTATGCTTTGGATAAACAGGTCCCTAGATAGTTAGATTCATATCCCAGGAAGAATGTTGATGACTCCAAATTCTTCTATCTTCCCACACATAAAAAAAGCACTAAAAAATATCAGTGACTTGAGATGTCTATTCTTTGCGATTAGCAGTAATCTTGTACCAAGATGTATGCTTAACCATAAGTATTTCCTATCCACAAAGTTCATATATATATTGGTTCCTCCCCCCCGCCTCTTCAGAGTAGTCCCTCAAAGCCATCTCCGGTAGTCCTCAGTAAGACCCTGAACAAAACAAACTTCCACCTGTTGTTATTTCTTAAGTTGACAGAAGAAAATGAATGTTTTTGAGACCCCTCATTATAGGCCCACCACTCTAAGCAATTTATATATATATATATATATATATATATATATATACACACACACACACACACACACATATATATAAAACTTAATCCTTTGAGTCTGAGGGAGAATTTAATATAGTTGACATACAACACTGTATTAGTTTTAAGTATACAAAATAAGGATGACATATGTTTATATTGTGAAATCATCACCCTAGGTTTAGTAAATATCCATCAATACACATAGTTTTTTTCCTCTTAGTGAGATCTACTCTTAGCAATTTTTGAATATATAACACAGTATTGTTAACTACCACCACCATGCTACATGTTATATCCCTAGAACGTGTAACTGGAAGTCTGTACTTTTTGACTATCTTCCTCCACTTTGTCTATTTCTTACTCTCTGCCTTGGGCAACCACCAATTTGTACTCTGTATCTATGAGTTTGGGTTTTTCTTTTTCTACCCCCCACCATTTTTTTTTTTTTTTTGCTTTTTAGGGCCACATTCATGGCATATGAAGCTTCCCTGACTAGAGGTCAAGTTGGAGCTACAGCTGCTGGCCTACACCTCAGCAACAGCAATGCCAGACTGGAGCCATGTCTGCGACCTACACCACAGCTCATGGCAACGCTGGATCCTTAACCCACTGAGCAAGGTCAGGGAATGAACCCACGACCTTGTGGTTCCTAGTCGGATTTGTTTCCACTACACCACAACTGGAACTCCGGTTTTTCTTTTTCAATTCAACTTAAGAGTGAGATCATACAGTATTTGTCTTTCTGACTCACTTCGCTTAGCATAATGCTGGGAAGAAATTTTTAGACGTATGATGAGAAAAACTGAGGTTGAAGAGAATTAATTAGTAAACCAAAGCTACATAGAAAACCATTGATAGTATTAAGATTTTAATCCCTGTCTGTCTGACTCCAAAGTTGTTCTTTTCACTCTACTGTGGAAGTTTTGGGTGGGTTGGGATCAACTTTCTGAATGAGTAAGTAGACCTCCTTCTCACAGCCCTTACTCAAGCTTGCAACCTTTATCAGTATTTCTTGATTCCAGGGTTCCCTCACCCTAAGGCACACAGGATTTCTCATTCCCAACCCATCTGTGCCTCATGACAATTTCTCAGACCCATCAATCCTCTGGGCATGGCACCGCAGGACTGATAGTGACCAGCATTTTGGAAAAGCTTCCAGTGGCCAGAAAGGCAGCTCTATTCATATCTATTCTACCCACTCTTAGCTATGCTCTCATTTTTAGACTGCTGACACTGTCTTGACTAAGGGTCTACTATAAGCTCTTATACTTGACAGTTTCCTAATTGGTCTCTCTGCCTCTTGTCTTTCCCTCTTCCAATCAACACTCCACACTGATTTCAAAGATGTGGCTCCAAAGTGCAAATGTGAACATGATACTCACCTGTGTAAAACCTCTCACCTCTGATCACATGCAAACCTTAAGCAGGGTACATAGTCTTGCAGGTTCTGGCCGCTGACTCCTTCCTTGTCCTTTCCTACTTCCCTACCCCCATTCTTAATCCCTATGTTCCAACTGTATCAAAATATTGCCATTTCCCATTCTGAAGCATACCTGTGAGGCTCACATATATTACAACACACACACACACACACACACACACACTTCTCTATCAAACTAATCATTCCTCAAAACCTGAATTGAATGTGGTATTTTCATGAAGATTCCCATGACCATTGCAGAAGTTTTCACTCTTTAAGCACCCACTCTTCATTGTATATCCTTAAACTATAAAACTTAACCCATGTCAATCTGTCATTTTTAAATGCTTTACTTTTCTTTGTTAGATTGTGTTCCTGAAGAAAAAAGGAATTACCTTTTTTTTTTTTTTTGTGGTCTTTTCAGAGCCACACCAGCAGCATATGGACGTTCCCAGGCTAGGGGTTCAATTGGAGCTGCACCTGCTGGCCTACACCACAGCCACAGCAATGTGGGATCCAAGCAGCATCTGCGACCTACACCACAGCTCATGGCATCACCGGATCCTTAACCCACTGAGAGAGGCCAGGGATCGAACCTGCATCCTCATGGATGCTAGTCAGGTTTGTTTCCACTGAGCCACGATGGGAACTCCCTATCTTTGAATCCCAGTTTGGATATATCAACATTCAACAAACATTTGAAGAATGAATGGGTAAAATAAATGAAAAGCTTAATAACTCATATACAACAAGGAATGGTACCACTAGAGTAGCCAAATCCTACCCTTAGTTCTCTTACTTTTTCTGTCATCGGTCTTCTGAATAGTTTTATTTCCAATCTAAACTATTTTTTGTACGAAAAAAAAAAACCATGCTGACCAGCTCATACTCATAGTTTCTACAATGTGGCAGTTGTATTTCTTATCCATTTACAAATGGGCTTTTTGATTTATACACCAATATTCCATGAATGTGGTTAGTACAAGTCAGTCTTCATGATGCTAACCTCCAACTCCATTGGGAAAACAGTCTTTGGGATCAAAGCAAGCTAAGAGCTGTGTTAAAATGAGCAGTCACTTCTGTCTTTATGGAATTGCCCTTCAATTGAAATTTAAATTGTTGTCAGAATTTAATCACTGAGTCTTTAATGTGTTAATTATAAAAACAGAGGATTGGCTTAGATCCTGAATCAAAAACTCAAATGCCTGCTATTATTTTTTTTTAATAATTTTTTTTATTTTCCCACTGCACAGCAAGGGGGTCTGGTTATCCTTACATGTATACATTACAATTACATTTTTCCTCCAGCCTTTCTTCTGTTGCAACATGAGTATCTAGACAAAGTTCTCAATGCTATTCAGCAGGATCTCCTTGTAAATCTATTCTAAGTTGTGTCTGATAAGCCCATGCTCCCGATCCCTCCCACTCCCTCCCCTTCCCATCAGGCAGCCACAGGTCTCTTCTCCAAGTCCATGATTTTCTTTTCTGAGGAGATGTTCATTTGTGCTGGATATTAGATTCCAGTTATAAGTGATATCATATGGTATTTGTATTTGTCTTTCTGGCTCATTTCACTCAGGATGAGATTCTCTAGTTCCAGCCATGTTGCTGCAAATGGCATGATGTCATTCTTTTTTATGGCTGAGTAGGATTCCATTGTGTATATATACCACATCTTCCGAATCCAATCCTCTGTCGATGGACATTTGGGTTGTTTCCATGTCCTGGCTATTGTGAATAGGGCTGCAATGAACATGCGGGTGCACGTGTCTCTTTTAAGTAGAGTTTTGTCCGGATAGATGCCCAAGAGTGGGATTGCGGGGTCATATGGAAGTTCTATGTATAGATTTCTAAGGTATCTCCAAACTGTTCTCCATAGTGGCTGTACCAGTTTACATTCCCACCAACAGTGCAGGAGGGTTCCCTTTTCTCCACAGCCCCTCCAGCACTTGTTATTTGTGGATTTATTAATGATGGCCATTCTGACTGGTGTGAGGTGATATCTCATGGTAGTTTTGATTTGCACTTCTCTTATAATCAGCAATGTTGAGCATTTTTTCATGTGTTTGTTGGCCATCTGTGTATCTTCTTTGGAGAAATGTCTATTCAGGTCTTTTGCCCATTTTTCCATTGATTGATTGGCTTTTTTGCTGCTGGGTTGTATAAGTTGTTTATATATTCTAGAGATTAAGCCCTTGTCGGTTGCATCATTTGAAACTATTTTCTCCCATTCTGTAAGTTGTCTTTTTGTTTTCTTTTGGGTTTCCTTTGCTGTGCAAAAGCTTTTCAGTTTGATGAACTCCCATGGGTTTATTTTTGCTCTAATTTCGATTGCTTTGGGAGACTGACCTGAGAAAATATTCATGATGTGGATGTCAGAGAGTGTTTTGCCTATGTTTTCTTCTAGGAGTTGGATGGTGTCCTGTCGTATATTTAAGTGTTTCAGCCATTTGGAGTGTATTTTTGTGCATGGTGTGAGGGTGTGTTCTAGTTTCACTCCTTTGCATGCGGTTGTCCAGGTTTCCCAGCAATGCTTGCTGAATAGACTGTCTTTTTCCCATTTGATGTTCTTGCCTCCCTTGTCAAAGATTAATTGACCATAGGTGTCAGGGTTGATTTCTGGATTCTCTATTCTGTTCCATTGGTCTGTCTGTCTGTTTTGATGACTGTGGCTTTGTAGTATTTCTTGAAGTCTGGGAGAGTTATGCCTACTGCTTGGTTTTTGTTTCTCAGGATTGCTTTGGCGATTCTGGGTCTTTTGTTGTTCCACATAAATGTTTGGATTGTTTGTTCTAGTTCTGTGGAAAATGTCATGGGTAATCTGATAGGGATTGCATTGAATCTGTAGATTGCTTTGGGTAGTATGGCCATTTTAACAATATTGATTTTCCCAACCCAGGAACATGGAATATCTTTCCATTTCTTTACATCTTCTTTGATTTCTTTGATTGAAGTTTTATAGTTCTCGGCATATAGGTCCTTTACCTCCTTGGTCAGTGTATTCCGAGGTATTTGATTTTGTGAGGTGCAATTTTAAAAGGTATCATATTTTTGTATTCCTTTCCTAATATTTCATTGCTGGTATACAGAAATGCAACTGACTTCTGAATGTTAATCTTATATCCTGCTACTTTCTTCTTTTTCTAATTCATTTAGGTGGAGGGTTAAGTTGTTAAGTAGTGTCCTTCTTTTTCTTTATGTCTTTTGTTATAAAGTCTATTTTGTCTGATATGAGCATTGCGACTCCTGCTTTTCTGTCATGTCTATTGGCGTGAAATATTTTTCCCTACCCTTTCACTTTCAATCTATATGTATCCTTTGTCCTAAGGTGAGTTTCTTGTAGGCAGCATATTGAAGGTTTTTGCCTTTTTATCCACTCAGCCACTCTGTGTCTTTTGATTGGGGCGTTCAGTCCATTGACATTTAAGGTGATAATTGATAGATGATTATTTATTGCCATTTGAACCTCATGTTCCAGTGATTCTATGGTTCTCCATTCTTCCTTTCTTTTTTTTTTTTTTTTTTTTTGGTTGGATGGTCTCCGGTTATTATCTGCTTGAGTGTATTTTTTTTTTCATTTTTTGCAAATGCAATATTTGCTTTTGGCTTGTGGTTGTCCTGTTTTTTAAGTATGCTAACCCCTTCCCATAATTGTGTGTTTTAGCCTGATGGTCCTGTAAGTTCAAACACTTCATTACTATATTAAAATTAAGAAGAGAAACATACAGACAAACAAAAAGGGTTATTTACTTCCTAACATCCCTTGCCCACATTTTATGGTTTTGATGACTTTTTTTATTTTTTCTTTTTAATTTTATTTTGTTTGAAGCATATTCATGATTAAATCTGTATGCTGGCTTATTTGAGTGACTGCTCTCTGATTGCGGTTTCCTCAGTCCTAGTTCTTCCTCTTCTTCTTCTTTTTTTTTTTCTTTTTTTTTTCTTCCCTTTCCTTCCTTCTTTTTGGTTTAGAGAAGCCCTTTCAATATTCCTTTAACCTGGGTTTTGTGTTGCTGTATTCTTTAAGTTTTTGTTTGTTGGAAAAAAATTTTATTTCCCTTCTATTTTAAATGATATTCTGCTGGATAGAGTATTCTAGGTTGCATATTTTTTCCTTTGAGCACTTTTAAATATCTCTTGCCATTCCCTCCTGGCCTGTAGTGTTTCTGTAGAGAAGTCAGCTGATATTCTTATGGGGGTTCCCTTGTAGGTAACATTCTGTTTTTCTCTTGCTGCCTTTAGGATCCTCTCTTTATCACTAACTTTTGCCATTTTTATTATGATGCGTCTTGGTGTGGGTCTGTTTGGGTTCAGTTTGTTTGGGGCCCTCTGTGCTTCTTGTATCTTGAGCCCAGTATCCTTTAGATTTGGGAAGTTTCCAGCGATAATTTCTTCAAATATATTGTCCATCCCCTTATCTTTTTCTACTCCTTCTGGAATTCCTATTATGCATAGATTGGCCCACTTTATATTATCCCATAGGTCTCTTATATTGCTTTCCAGTTTTTTGATTCGGTTTTCTGTCTGTTGACCGGATTGAGTGATTTCCATTATTCTATCTTCCATATCACTGATTTGTTCTTCTGCATTATTCATTCTGGTTTTTACTGCCCTTAGTTCAGTTTGCATCTCTGCAAATGAATGTTCTAGTTTTTCTTGGCTCCTCCTTATATGTTCTAGTTCCTTTCTGAGGGTATCTGCATTCCTGTTCATATCTTCTCTTAATTCCTTCAGTATTTTCACTATTTCTCTTTTGAACTCCAGGTCTGTCAGACTACAGAGATCTGTTTCATTGTTGACTGTTTTAGGTGAGTTCTCCTGTTGGTTTGACCGGGGGTGGTTTCTCAGCTTCTTCATCTTGCTTGTTGTTTTCTTTCTCCTGAGGGATTTGTACTCTCCATTATTGGGCAGTGTTTGCCTTGTCACTGCCGTGGAATATTTCCTGAGGACTGGCGTTGTTGGTCAATCTTTTTGAGGCAGTGTGGCTTTCTGGAGTGTTGATGGGGCTAACAGTGTTTCTTTGAAGCAAAGGAGGGCTTCCTGAGGGCAGACAGGACTGGGAGGTCCACACCACGATGGTAGCAGATTTCACTTGGTCATGCAGAGCTTGCTCTGGTGTTTTTAGGCTGTGGGGTTCTTGCAGGGGGTTGGCGGTGTTGAGCATCTGTTCCTCAGGAGTGGAGCACCCCCTGGGGGCTGGAGCAGCTATTTGGGTCACTGAGAACCTAAGAGGCTCTTCCCTAGGGCTGCCCAACTCAGGAGGACGGCCTGAGAATGTAGGCGGATCTTTTCAGTCTGGCCAAGCTTGTTGCAGCTTTTCTGGGCTGCAGGGGCTCTTCTAGGGGGCTGGTGGTGCTGAGCAGCTATTCCGTGGGAGTGGGGCACCCCCTGGGGGCTTGGGCGGGTAGCAGGGCCGCTGGAAACCCAAGAGGCTCCTCCCCAGGGCAGCCCGACTCAGAAAGACCATCTGAGATCTTTTCCCGACTCAGCCAAGCTTGTTGCAGCTTTTCTGGGCTGCAGGGGGTCCTGCCTGGAGCTGACAGTCCTATGCAGGTGATCCACTAGGGCACCCCCTGGGGGCTTGGGCGGGTAGCAGGGCCGTTGGAAACCCAAGAGGCTCCTCCCCAGGGCAGCCCAACTCAGAAAAACCGTCCGAGAATTAGGCCGATCTATCCACGGCCTGGCTAGGCTTGTTCTAGCTTTTCTGGGCTGCAGGCCTTTTCTCGGGGGATGGTGGTGTTTGGTGCTGCTCTGAGGAAGTGTAGCCCCTCCAAAGGGCAATGAGGCCTGTGCAGGGACAGCCCCTGCGGTGGTAGGCTTCAGGCAATTGTTGAGGCCAGCCCTCCTGGTGGCAGGCAGCCCCAGGTTCGGCGAGAGTGTAGGGGGTGGTGGGGGTGGGGGGAGGGGATGCACTGGAAGCACAGCTTTCAGCTAGCTAGCGGGCCTGTAAGTTTGCTGTGGCGTGGGGGGTATTCTGTGGGGACCCACCCCTTCTTCTCTCCCCTCCCCCGCACAGGCACAGACCAGGCTCTTCTCCCAGGTTCCCTCTGATGCGGCTTTCCACTTCCCCGCCCCTAGAGTATTGCTCCCTTCCTCTGCGACAGCTTTGTTTTCTAGTCTCCCAGGCAGTCTCTGCCCCGTCAAATGGTTTCTAGACCTCCCAAGCAGTTTCCGCTCCGCCCTGCCCCCCCCCAGCCCTATCTCGGGGACTAACCTCTGGAGCCGAAATCTCGGTGCCCAGCCCCCACCCAGGCGTCCCCCGGCCCTTTCCTGGGGACTAACCTCTGGAGCCGAGGATTCAGTGCCCAGCCCCCACCCAGGCGTCTCAATTTTTGGTGACTGTGCCCGCAGTTCAGATGGTCCGTTCGGTTCTTGATCAGCTTTTCCATACTCCAACTTACTGCTACACCCTTCTCTGCATCTGGAGATTCCTCCGGTTCGGTTCGTTTGCTCTTTCCCCCGTGTAGGTGACTTTCCAGGGTGCGGGATCCCTTTCTCCTCCACAGTTCCCTTTCGGGAGCGCCCCTCCCGCTCGGATTCACCTTCTCTCACTCTCCTCTTTTCTCCCGTTCTGCCCAGTAATGTCACGAACTTCTTGCCATTATTGGAGTTTAGGTTCCTCTGCCAGCGATTGGTTGCTGTTCTGTGCAAGTCATTTATTCTGTAGATGTGCTTTTTTTGTTGTGTTTGTGGGAGAGGGCGAGCGTGTCCCCCTACTCCTCCGCCATCTTGTTCTCTCTCCCCTGCTATTATTAACCCAGATGAGTGAACTCAGCTGGGTGTTAAACCAAAAGATGCTCTGGGTTGCCTCTATGATGATAATAATCTTGATTATCAAATAAAACACAAGATGCCAAGCACAACCACTGACTTTGTAGAGCATCAGTCACAGAGGCTTTCTTATTACACGTAGGGCCATAAAATGTTTTTAGACTATGATTCTATGGCTGCCGTTTCTATGACCTTAATTCTTTCTTCATGTATTCATGTAAGTATGCATTTCCAGAACTTACTCATCTTCTAACTGGAAGTTTGTACTCTTTGACCAGCATCTCCCCATTTCACGAAGTCCCCAGCCCCAGAGTTCATTCTCCTATTTCTACAGGTCCAACTTTCCAGAGTCTACATATAACTGTTATCACAGTATTTGTCTTTCTCTGTCTGACTTACTTCACTTCATATAATGCCCTCAAGGTCCATCCATGATGGACATTTTACCTAATGCTATAGTGCTAGTCACATTACAACATGTAATTCTATCAAAACAACACATTGTATACATTATCTACATTAGACATATACAGCAGTGTTATATGTCATCTCAACAAAGATGGAAAAATACTTTAAAATAGTAAGTATTGTAAGGCATTGAAATAAGGGCTAATAATTGATGGCAGGTGTCACTAATTATGACCATACCATCAATGAATACCAGAGTCTGTTGGACGAGATGAACTTATAATTAAAGACAGTAAATGTATAAGAGGGTTTAAAAAGAGCAGTGGAAGCACAAAAAAAGATATCACCTATGCACAAAAGAGTTGACCCAGGGAAGACCAGAAAGGCTTCACAGAGAAGGTGAGATGTGAGCTGCATCAAGGAAGATCAACAGTTTTTCATGCAGATAATGGCATTCCAGGCAATGTGAAGAACATGAGCAAAGGCACTAAGAGTTAAAGAGCTCCAAATAGAAGAGGGAAGGATATAAACTCTCAATTATCTCCTTAGTCCAAAACTGCAGGAGCTAATGAAGTGGAAAAGAAAGTGGTTTCATTGAGGCTTATCCCAACCACTTTAAGGACAGTAAACCCACCACAAGCACCACCATTCCTCATCTGCACTGCTGTCTTTGTCCAAGTTTTCCGAAGAAATTAGTAGGACACCTCTCATACATATTCATGCTGCAGCTTCCTTTCTCATGGTGAGATGTTCAGGCCAGCAAAGATGACCCTCCTCAGAGGTCCTCGTGGCCCAGATGTGGCTCTTCACTGAAAAGCCATTTGATTCATATTTATTCTTTGTAGTGAAAGATAGACACTAAACAGTCCACAGCTCACATTGCACATACTGTGTTCTCGTTATGACACAAATGTTAATTCACTTAATCCTTACTACAGCCCAACAAGGCAAGTGCCACTGTTGTCTTAGTTTACAGATGATGAAACTGAGGCCCAGAGAGCTTTCTTCTCACCTACTTGCTGGTAAGTGGTGAGAACAGACTGTTTTATGTCAGGCAGGAGACCATAGACTTAGCTCTTTAGAATATGATTTTTGGCCTTAGGATCCAGTAGATACAAATGCTTATGCCCAATGGTTTGGATGAAGTGTTATTTCACCTTCATCACAGTCTATATTATTAATTAAAAGCTGAGGCTTACATTTGCAGCAACATGGATGGACCTAGAGACTCTCATACTAAGTGAAGAAAGAAAAAAAAATACCATATGCTATCACTTATATGTGGAATCTAAAATATGATACAAATGAACTCATTTATAAAACAGACCCACAACAAAAATACCTATGGTTATCAAAGGGGAAAGGGGGTGAGGCAGGAATAAATTGGGAATTTGGGATTAGCAAATACCAACTACTGTATATAAAATGAACAACAAGCCCCTACTTATAGCATAGGCAACTACATTCAATATCTTACAATAATCATAATGGAAAAGAATATATATATATATATAATCTGAATCACATTGCTGTATGCCAGAAACTAACACAACACTGTATATCAACTATACTTCAAATAAAAAATTTAAAAATTAATTTTTTAAAAAAGCTGAGGCTTAGAGATGGTAACTGGCCTAAAGTTAATCAGGTGGTAAAATGAAAGAGATAGCATTTGATTTCAAGTCTATCCAACTTGAAACTCATGCCATGGTGTCTGTCTCTGTAAGTGCTGGGGATTAACAAAGAAGAGAACTAGTTAACAAAGCACAAGGCCTGACTTCCCTGGACAGCATTATTTGCATCTTAACTCCAGAATCTGGTAGAATAGAAAATACCTGCAACTGAGACTTCATTAAACAGGAGTTTTTCCAGGATTGCTGGCTATCAAGAATGCTGCTTGAATCCCCAGGGACTTCTTCAGTGGGGCAATCCAAGTCCTTCACATAATCCCCTGCATTCATCAGCTTTTGTTTCACTGACCAACAACTTTCAATCTCTGGTCCTCACAACAACAGAAGTTTATACCTCACTCATTTTGCATGGGGTTTGGACTATGACATTGCCAAAACTTCATCACCTCTAAAATTATAAATTGAAAAGGCACAACCACTCAAAATCTATGGGATGCTGCAAAAGCAGTGCTCAGAGGGAAATTCATAGCAATACAGGCCTTCCTCAAAAAAGAAAAATCTCAAATTGACAACTTAACCCAACACCTAAATGAATTAGAAAAAGAACAAATAAAACCTAAACTCAGCAGAAGGAAGGAAAACATAAAGATCAAAGAGGAAATCAATAAAACAGAGATTAAAAAATAGGAAAAAAAAAATCAATAAAACCAAGAGCTGGTTCTTTGAAAAGGTAAACAAAATTGACAAACCTTTAGCTAGACTCAACAAGATGAGGAGAGAAAATAAAACAAAACAAAACAAAAAAAGATGAAAAAGGAGAAGTCACAACTGATACTATAGAAATACAAAAAACTGTAAGAGAATACTATGAACAATTGCATGCCAACAAATCTGACAACCTGGAAGAAATGGACAACTTTCTGGAGACTTACAGCCTGCCAAAACTGAATCAAAAGAAATACATCAACTGAACAGACTCATCACCAGAAATGAAATTGAGTATACCATAAAGACACTCACTACAAATAAAAGCCCAGGACCAGATGGCTTCACAGGTGAATTCTATCAAATATACAAAGTGGAACTTGTACCCATCCTCCTTAAACTTTTCCAAAAGGTTGAAGAAGAAAGAAAACTCCCAAAGACATTCCAGGATGCCACCATCACCCTAATACCAAAACCAGACAAAGATACCACCAAAAAACAAAACTATTGGCCAATATCTTTGATGAATATAGACACAAAAAATTCTCAATGAAATTTTAGCCAACCAAATCCAACAACATATAAAAAAGATCATACACCATGACCAGGTGGGATTCATCCCAGGTGCACAAGGATAGTTCAACATATACAAATCAATCAACATCAAACACCACATTAACTTTTCTTTTGAAAAGTCAAAAACCACATGATCATCTCAATAGATGAAGAGAAAGCATTTGCCAAAGTCTAACATCCATTCATGATCAAAACTTACCAAAGTGGGTACAAAAGGAACATACCTTAACATAATAAAAGCCATTTATGACAAATCCACAGCAAATATAATACTCAATGGAGAAAAGCTGAAAGCCTTCCCACTAAAATCTGGAACAAGACAAGGATGTCCACCCTTACCACTGTTATTCAACATAGTACTTAAGTCCTAGCCACAGAAATCAGACAAACAAAAGAAATAAAATGCATCCAGGCAGGAAGAGAAAACAAAACTGTCACTGTATGTAGATGATATGATACTATATATACAAAACCCCAAGGACTCAACCCCAAAACTACTTGAACTGATCAACAAATTCAGCAAAGTAGCAGGATATAAGATTAACATTCAGAAATCAGTCACATTTCTGTATACTAACAATGAAATATCAGAAAAGGAATTCAAAAATACAATACCTTTTAAAATTGCACCCCAAAAAAACCAAATACCTGGGAATACACCTGACCAAGGAGGTCAAAGACTTACATGCCAAGAACTGTAACACATACAACAAGGAAATTAAGGAAGATGTAAAGAAATGGAAAGATATTCCATGCTCCTGGGTTGGAAAAATTAACACTGTAAAAATGGCTATACTACACAAAGCAATCTACAGATTCAATGCAATCCCTATCAAATTATCCAGGACATTTTGCATAGAATTACAACAAACAATCCAAAAAATGATATGGAACCACAACCACAAAAGACCCAGAATTGCCAAAGCAATCCCGAGGAACAAAAACCAAGCAGGAGGTATAACTCTCCCAGACTTCAGGCAATATTACAAAGCCACAGTCATCAAGACAGTGTGGTACTGGTAACAAAATGGACAGATAGACCAATGGAACAGAATAGAGAACCCAGAAATAAACCCAGATACCCATGGTCAATTAATCTTTGACAAAGGAGGTAAGAACATAAAATGAGAAAAAGACAGTATTTTCAGCAAGCATTGCTGGGAAACATGGACAGCTGCATGCAAATCAATGAATCACCCTCACACCATGCACAAAAATAAACTCAAAGTGGCTTAAAGACTTAAATATAAGACAAGACACCAATCAAACTCCTGGAAGAGAACAGAGGCAAAACATTCTCTGATAGCAACATTACAAATATTTTCTCAGGTCAGTCTCCCAAAGCTACAGAAATAAAAGCAAAAATAAACCAAAGGGGCCTAATCAAACTGACAAGCTTTTGCACAGCAAAGGAAACCAAAAAGAAAAAAAAAAAAGACAACTTACAGAATGGGAGAAAATAGTTTCAAATGATGCAACTGACAAGGGCTTAATCAATATACCAACAACTTATACAACTCAACAGCAAAAAAGGCAACCACCCAATGGAAAAATGGGCAAAAGACCTAAATAGACATTTCTCCAAGGAAGATATACATATGGCCAAGAAGTGCATGAAAAAATGCTCAACATCCCCGATTAGTAGAGAAATACAAATCAAAACTACCATGAGATACCACCTCACACCAGTCAGAATGGCCATCATTCATATGTCCACAAATTACAAATGCTGGAGGGGATGAGGAGAAAAGGGAACCCTCCTGCACTGTTGATGGGAATGTAAGCTGGTACAACCACTATGGAGAATGGTATGGAGGTACCTTAGAAAACTATACCTAGAACTACCATATGCCCCAGCAACCCCACTCTAGGGCATATATCTGGACAAAACTTTCCTTGAAAAAGACACATGCACCCGCATGTTCATGGCAGCACTATTCACAGTAGCCAAGACATGGAAACAACCCAGATGTCCATTGACAGATGATTGGATTAGGAAGATGTGGTATATATTCACAATGGAATACTACTCAGCCATAAAAAAGAACAACATAATGCCATTTGCAGCAACATGGATGGAACTAGAGACTCTTATCCTGCTGAGTATCTCTGGGAACTATGTCTAGTGACTTATGATGGAGCATTATAATGTGAGAAAAAAAAATGTATAGATATATTTGTAACTGGGTCACCATGCTGTATAGTAGAAAACTGGCAGAACACTGTAAACCAACTATAATGGATAAAAAATAAAAATCATTATAAAAATTTTTAAAAAATAAGTAAAATAAAATTATAAATTGAATCTTCTGCTCACCAACTGTCAACTCCCACCACTCCATTAGATCATTTGCTCTCACACCCTCTTATCAGTTATTTTTCAGCCTCATTGAGATCACCCATCCACTGACCCCTCCACTTTTGATCTAATCACCAGCCTTTTATCACATAGATCCCAATCCAGATCCATGGCCGTGGTTATTAGCAAGCTCTTATTAGTACCCCTAACTCCTCTGTCTACATCGCTCTCAATGGTGCTCATCCCAACCCTGACGAACTTCATCCTTCCGCCTTCTCATTCAGTGCCTCCTTCACGCAGCTGAATTTCCTGAAGGAGATCACATAATTGAAAAAGTTGGTTTCCCTCTATATTCATGATCAACAACCCCAAACTCAGCTTCCTATTCTACACAGAGTTCTCCTGTTTCCTCAAAGATCCCCTACTTCACCCATATTCACAGTAGTGGGTTCTACCTTGCATTTTAAATAGGAAGAAGAGAATTCATGTGACAATAACTCCTGTACTTTCATATCTACCAAAATACCTAGTCCACAGCCATTTCTCTTTCCCTCATATTATAAACATGAAACAGTCCTTTCACTAGCAATGGTCACTCTCTCTACCCTTTACATAAGCTTTGGATTTTATTCTCTCTTGTTCTCCAGTTATCTTTTTCTTCCTTTTTCCAGTTATCATTTTCATCTCTCCTTCTCTAAGATTTTTACATCATCCTTAAAATTTCTCTCCATATTTTAAGAAAAATTCTCTCTAGATTCCAAATTCCTGTCCAGCTACTGCCCCGCTTTTCTGCATAGCAAAACTCAAAAAACAATGTTTAAAATGACTTATTGCACATTTAAATAAGGCAACATGAACTAATATATGCAAAGAATTTTTTACTAGATCTGATTTATGCCAGATGCTCAATAAATGATAGTATTGGTAGTAAAACAGTAATAAAAATAATAATTGCGACTGACATGGAAACTTTCTTACATGCCAGCACAACCCTTAACACTGTAAGTAGATTATCTCAGTTTGCTCCTACAACAACCCTGTGAAATAGGTACTAATTTTTCCCCTAATTTTACAAATGATGTATCTGAGAAAGATACATCATCTGTAAGATACATCATGTATAAAATTCATTGGCTCAAGATTCATTGGCCCTAAGTCCCAGAATTAGTAAAAAACATGAGTAGGATTTCAAGTCCATCGGACTCCATAACCAAAAATTACCTCACTCTTAATCACCCTTATCTTCTGTTTCTCTAGCAGTCTCTCCATACCCTTACCTTCTAAGAATAGAAACGGTTTTTTCGTAGGAGCAGATGAGTGATACTTAGAACGAACCTCTTCAAACCTCTTGTGAAGATGGGTGACGATGACAACCTCACGATGACAATCCCTCGGATGTCGGTCCGTGAGGAGATCTGCTAGAGAAATGCCAAGGAAATCGTTTTTATGGGGGAACACCAGGTTTAATTCATGAGCAATGATGGGGGAAACATCTGTGGATGGTTCAAGATGTTAGGCAAGCCTACTGGGGAGGCTATGGAATTTGGGGAGGAAGCGAGGTGTGTGAGTCTGGGTTGCGGAGAGACAGCAAGGGAGTGGATAGATCAGATATGCGCTAACATGGATGCACATTTTGGGTGGGGATGAAGTGTTGGCTTCAACAGAAATGGTGGACTCCACATTTATAAAAGGACTTTAAACCTTGAGCTATCAGTAACCATATAATTATGACCTTGGTTCAGGGTTTCAAACAGCTGTCTTGAGTTCATTTATGTAAAGCACCTAGCACAGCCCCTGATAAGTTGTCAGAAATCAGCAGTGATGGCTGTTACTATTACTGTTCTGGCTCTTCACATGGTGTTTACTGAATAAATGCTAACTCCTCCTTTTATAGTAAATGTTTTAAATTGCGTATTAGTAGAATTCCCCATGCATCAGAGATGAGTAAAAATAGCTAATACTTTTTAAGCACTTGCTTTGCAAGGTTATTGAATGAACTCATTTAACCTTCCCAATAATCCCTTTAAAAAGATGCTATTATTATTCCAATTTTACAGAGAAGCTAAGTAAGTAAGGCACACCATGAGGAGGTTAGAGGCAGAATTGAACCTATTTCCCTGACTACCTTTCCAAAATGATCATTTTATGTACCATACAATCCATTTGTCTAATGCACTTAATATTGGGCTAGAAACACAAATTGTGTATATGTTATGTAGCAAAAGTAAAAGATCTAGTACCAGAGTTCCCGTTGTGGCTTAGCAGGTTAAGAACCTGATATAGTGTCCATGAGGATGCGGATTCAATCCCTGGCTTTGCTCAGTGGGTTAAGGATCCAGCATTGACACAAGCTGTGGCACAGGTCATAGAGATCAAGTTTTGCTATGGCTGTGATGTAGGCTGGCAGCTGCAGCTCCTATTCAACCCCTAGCCTGGGAATTTCCATATGCTGCAGGTGCAGCCCTAAAAAGAAACCAAATAGATCTAGTATCTATTTCCAATGAAGAGAATTTGGGGTGAAAGAAAACAAAGAAAAGAAAAGCAAAAGGCTGCATTAAATCCAGCTCAACACAGAAGGAAGGAACTATGAATAAGAAGCAGAAAGTATTCAGTAGGTGAGGTGATAATCCTCTCTACATATCAGACCTGAGAGGATGACTGGCAGAGTTGGAATATTCCTCAAAGATGTTCTCAATCAACAGAGAATTGTCAAGACCAGAGGGATGATGGTGAATGGATGCATTAGAAGTGCTTACAACTAGATAAAAGGCCAAGTGGGAAACACTGGAAATTAGGATACATTGATTGCAAAATCAGTAGCAATATGAAAAATGTATCCCTGAGTGCCTCCAAGCCCAGATTAAAACTTTGAGGAAAGCATGGGAGACTAAGTAAAAGCAGAAAAGGACAGAGGAAAAATAAATTATAAAGGGTAAGGGGAGGATTGCCTAACCTAGTATGGGCCAAGCACTTAATTTTAATATACACTCATTGAGATATATATACTATTTCCATTTTACATGAGAGCATTGAGGTTTAGAGAAGCAAAGTGAATTTCCCAAGGTTATTCAACTATAATGTGAATTTTAAGCACAACTACTAAGAATCAGAATTGAACTATCTTGACTTAAAAACATGATCTTTTCATTTCCAGGGATTGCCTCTGAAGAAAGAACTGTAATGGTATGGACAGCATGTCCAAGAAATTTAACTTGGGAAAGAAAATGCTGTGGAATCTTGAGCCTTTTCTTTCCTGCCACCTAAATGGGATTTCTCATGTTTCAGAATCACCACTGTATTTTTTTTAATTTTTTATTTTAGCTGATTTACAATGTTCTGTCAATTTCTGTACAGCAAAGTGAACCAGTCATATATAAACATATATTCTTTTTCTTATATTATCTTCTATCATGTTCTATGACAAGTGATTGGATGTAATTCCCTGTGCTATATAGGACCTCATTGCATATATATCCTAAATGTAATGGTTTGCATCTACTAATCCCAAACTCCCAATCAATCCCACTCTCTCCCCCTCCCCCTTGGCAATGCAAGTCTGTTCTCCATGTCTGTGAGTCTGTTTCTACTCTGTAGATAGGTTCATTTGTGCTATATTTTAGATTCCACATATAAGTGATATCACCTGGTATTTGAGAGCACCAATTATGGGACACTCAGCCTGTTAGGGCCTTATTATTAGTTACTTGTAGATCCTTGTCATATCCCCTGTCTCTTTTAATTATTTGTGTATTTCTCATGGTACCAAGTATAAAGTGAGCTAGTGTTTGGTATAATATGAACACACACACACACACACACACACACTAGTGATTGGTAGAATATGAACACAGAAAGACATACACACATTTATTTAGCAAAGGATGCTGAAGGGCTGCAGAACAGAGGCAGTTAGAACTTATCTCACCACAGTTTTTCTACCAGGGTCCTATGGTCACCAGTTATTCATGAAAAGTAGGATTTCTGCATCAAATTAAGTTTTATTTTATGCTATTCCACATCCTTTTATACTCAAAGTTCACATTACTATTCAGGAAGAACTCATTCCTTTTGGGGGGATATTTATAGACCTTAGGAAAGTCACGATTTTCTAGTTATTCCCTACAAATTCCAAAATTTTAGAGTATGTTCCTTGTACTATCCCAAATTATTTTTCAACTAGGGTTTTTTGGCTTGAAAGCAATAGAAATTCCAATCCCAAGTGATTTAAGCAGTAAGGAAAATTTATCATTTCATGGAACCATTTGTGCAAATCCTAAATAAGGTCGCTACAGGAATGGTTACCCCAGTTACTGAACATTATTAAAGACCCAGGTTCTTTCCATCCTCAGTGTATCAGCTTTACCCTCAAGGAAGCTCCTCTTATGATTGAAAAATTCTGCTATATTTTCTACCTTCCCAAACACATTTTCCAGTTTCCCAGAAACACCTCTCTAGACACCCTGTTTTATCTAAGAGACTTGGATTGGGTCACCCACCATTTGAAAAATAAAAGTTCAGTCAGGGATGTTGTTTGTCTTGTTTACTTCTGTATCCTCAGAACTCAGAACAATCTTTGATACATAGTTTATTTAAACAACCTATGGAAACATATTTCATTTTAGAATATAGTGATAACAACAAAGTAATAACAATAAAATAATAAGACAGCACATCTGTTGAGATTCTAGACCCTAGATCCTAATGACATAGGATATTTTTTCATTTCTTTTTGGATTTCAAATGAACAAAAATGGAATAATGAGACTCTCACATTTGTGACACACTGTTATCATTGCTCCATGTATAGCTTCCTTATTTATTCACTTATTTTCTAATAAAGTCATAGAAACTGATGAACCACTCAAAACAAAAGTTAGGATCTTGGCAATAGCCTACATCTAATTTTGACCACCATTCATATTCCCTACCTGCCCCACCCAAGACAACTATGATTTTCTTTTTTTTAAGTTTATTACAACTATATGTATTCCTTAAAATATTTTATTTGTTTCTACTTTACAAAAATGTAATAAACTTATAAGTAATATTTTGATATTGACTTTTTTTTTTCTTTTTAGAGCTGTACTTGTGACATATGGAAGTTCCTAGGGCTGGGAGTCAAATTGGAGCTGCAGTTGCTGGCCACAGCCACAGCAACACAGGATCTGAGCCATGTCAGCAACCTACACCACAGCTCGTGGCAATGCCAGATCCCAACCCACTGAGTAGGTCCAGGGATCAAACCTACATACTCATGGATACTAGCTGGGTTCATAACACACTGAGCCACAATGGGAACTTCCAGAGATTGACTTTTTAACTTAATATTATATTTGCTAATAATATTCACCCATATTTTTTCAGGTCACTGGAGTCCATTTATTTTGACTGCCCTATAATAGTCCATCTGGGGACTATACCACCATAGATTCTCCCACTCTCTCACTGATGATCACTTGAATCATTTCATTTTTGCTATTGTGTAAAAAAAGCTGCCATAAACATTCTCGCAGAGCTGCTGTCGTACACATTCAAGTTCCCCTTGGGTATTTACATGTCAATGTGGAATTGCTGGATCATAAAGTACATGAATATTTAAATCAAGAAGATAAAAGCAAATGGTTTTCAAAAGCGGTTGACCCAAATTACATATATAATAGCAACGGCTCCATACCCTCTCCAATATATGTTATTCTCATTCTCTTGATTCCATTTTTTTCTATTGAATTAGTTGTGCTTTCCTTATTGATTTATAGAACTGATACACACACACACACACACACACACACCCCACATCTTCTTAATACATTTTCTAGTCTTTCACCTATATCTAGGGTAAGAAATTTAATCTATTTGTGCCTTTGTTTCTTACCCTATAAATTAAGGGGAAATATGTTACCTACCTGTGATGGTTAATTTTATATATCAACTTGATGGGCAAGCAATACCCAGAAAGATGGTAAACATTATTTCTGGGTGTGTCTGTGAGGGTGCTTCTGGAAAAGACTAGCATTTAAATCAGTGGACTAAGAAAACCATCCTCCCCAATGTTGGTGGGTATTATCCAACCCTCTGAGGGCCTGAATAGAATAAAAAGATGGAGAAAGCATGAATGTGCTCTTAACTTGAGCTGAAGCATCCATCTTCTCCTGCCCTTTGAGCCCTCCCTGTTCTCAAGCCATCAATTCAGACCAGGCCTTATACCACAGGCTCCCCTGGTTTATCAAGACCTCAGGATTGGACTAGACTTACACCACTGGCTTTCCTTGGCTTCCAGCTTATGAGTGGCCTGCAGTTGCAGATTATGGAACTTCTCAGCCTCCATAACCACATGAGTCAATCCCTCATAATAAACCTCTTTCTATAAATCTTCATCCCTATCTATCTATCTATCTATCTATCTATCTATCTATCTATCTATCTACCTATCTATCTATCTTATTCTGTTTCTCTCAAGAATCCTAATACAATACCTAGTAATATTGTTTAAGGAATATATTAATACATAATGATTCAAATACTATCTGATACATAGTAAGTACAGTTAAAATTATTACTACATGTAACTTCCTATGTGCCAAGCACTATAATACCTTATCTAATTTAATCTCACAAAATACTATGATGTATCAATAGGATTGATTCCACTTTACAAATAAGATCCTACTTTACAAACAAGCAGGTTGAAGCTTAGAAAGGTTCAATAATTTGACCAAAATTATATAGCTAAGATATGCCAGGGCAAGATTATATACCCAAATGATCTGAGACAGAGCCTCTCTTCTTAACCCCTCTTCCACACTGCTTCTCTTACATCATGAAATTAGAAAACTTGTAAAACACTGCAACAAGGCAAGACAATGGAAAATAACACTTTTGACTGCTATGCTCATTATATATTTGGAAAATACATTTTCTGCCTTGCAAAATAATTATTAGAACTCAGATTGATCAATATAATGTATGTATGCATAATAACTAGCACATAATAGGTGGTTAATAAATGTTAGCTATTATTATTATTATCCTATAATATCTTACAAATCAAGCTTAATTTAACCAGGCTATTCCTCATTTTATCAATAAGAAAATAAAAGTTCCACACCAAAAGGGTGAGTTGCCCAAGGATAAATGTTAGAGTAGTTATAAATCATGAGTCTATCTGATTATAAAGCTTGTGTATGTTTGAAAAGTGCTACATTTTATTATCAAAAGGCTGAATTTCTCCCCTCCAAAGGATAGGATTATTATAGCATAGATGGTGAAATGTGAATATGGACAGCTGGTATTATTAAGAAATGGCCTAACATGAAAAGATGTTCAACATCACTAACTATTAGAGAAATGCAATTCAAAACTGCGATGAGGTATCATCTCCCACCAGTCAGAATGGCCATCGCCAAAAAGTCTACAAATAATAAATGCTAGAGAGGGCCTAGAGAAAAGGGAACTCTCTACAATGTTGGTGGGAATGTAAATTGGTGCAGCCATTTTGGAGAATTATATAAAGATTCCTTTAAAAACTAGAAATAGAGCTACTATATGACCCTGCAATCCAACTCCTTGGCATATATCCAGAAAAGAAGAAAACTCTAATTTGAAATGATACATGTATCACAATGGTCATAGCAGCACTATTTACAATAGCTAAGACATGGAGCAACCTAAATGTCTGCTGACAGGAATGGATAAAGAAGATGTATAGATGTGGATAAAGAATACACACACACACACACACATATATACATATATACATATATACACATGCACATATACACATATATACACTTACACACAATGGAATATTACTCAGCTATAAAAACAATGAAATTTGCAGCAACATGGATAGACCAAGAGGTTATCATACTAAGCAAAGCAAGTCAGACAAAGACAAATGTCATATGATATCTTTATATGTTTATTCTAAAACTTATTTACAAACAGAAATAGACTCACGGGCATAGAAAATAAACTTTTAGTTACCAAAGGGTAAGTAGGGAGATAAATTAGAAATTTGGGGTTAAGAGATACACATTACTGTATATGACATAGGTAAACAACAAAGTCCTACTTTATAGCACAGAGAACTACATTCAGTATTTTGTAATAACCTATAATGTAGAAGAATCTTAAAAGAATTGTACACTTGAAATGACCACAATATTGTAAATCAACTACACTTTTGATTTATATATATATCTGGAGCCCAAAGTGCATATTCTCTACCACAATAGTATATGCTTAATAGGAAGGAAAGCTTTGAAACAGAACTTTCCAAATGCACTAGGATCCTTATCACTGGGGATATAAAAGAAAAGGGTTGAGAAAACACTCCACTAGTATCTTACTGGAACTATGCATGTGTTTACTCACTTGATCAATGTTTATTAAATGCCTATTAGGTAGAAGTCATATTACTTTACAAGCTAAGGATTAAATGAAAAGCAAAATTGTGTCAGGAAAGCAGGTTTAAGTGTGAGGTGGAAAATTGAAGAATTTTTTAGTTTCTCTAGCCATGCAATTCTGTAACTCTATTTCCCTTGTTCCAAATAATGCCAACAGTTCCCAGAGCAACTAAAACAGAAGGAATTTGTTTCTCCAGCTACCTGATTTTTCTCCTTCCCAATATCTTTATTCCCTCCCCTACTCACTGTGCTGATTTGGATTAGCTTTAATGCCACTCAAAATTAAGGCATGAAATGCAGGGGCTTCTGCAGAGCTCTTTACAACTGATGCTGAAACCTCAAGCTGTGATGTAGCATGAAATGCCCATCTACCAAGTACTTCATATGCTCTCACTGCCATTTCATCAGGGAAAGAAGATTATCTATTTTTCTGCTTGAAATCATCATTTCATTTCCTGTCTTCAGTCTGGATAGCTTATCTATTTTAAAAACAAAGGATGTAGATATCACTTTTGTTTGTTATGTCTAGTTAATATTAGGAGACATTTCTATCCACTAATTATTGAAAGGAGTAAGACAAGTATCGACTCAAAATATAGGAATTCTCTTTTTTTTTTTTTTTTTGATTGTGGTAAGAACACTTAATATGAGATCCACCTGTTAAACCTATTTTTAAGTACACGATAGAGTATTGATAACTATTGTATTGGCACAAGACTGTACAACAGATCTCTAGAACTTATTCATCTTGTATAACTGGAAGTTTATACCTTTTGAAAAATAACTCCCCACTTCTCTCTGCCTCCAGCTCCTGGCCATAATCATTCTAATTTCTGCTTGTATGTGTTGGACAATATAAGATGGAATCATGCAGTATTTGTACTCTGTGACTGGCTTACTTCATTTGGTATAATGTGCTACAGTTTAATCCATGTTGTCACATATTTCAATATTTCCTTCTTTTCTATCTATGTTATGTAATTAGGAAAAAAATGTATCCATGTCTGATTGTATAGTGAGGTTTTTAATCAATTTCTTTTAAATTGTAATTTGTTGTTCATCTTTTTTTCAAACAAATATTGGCTTCAATGTCTTAAAGAAAAGTATCAACCCTCAGTAACTGATTCTTTCATAAAAATTTATATTGAATTATTCAATTATACACTAGGAAGATTTTTATAACTAAAGCAGACTTGAAAAACTCATTCATGGCCATTTCCACATTGTGCAGCTTCTGACGAGGTTACTTCCACAAAGGAGGCTAATTCCACAGTCATCAGATTCCATTTATTCTTCACATTTGATTGGAAAATGGCAACTGATCATTATAAGATCGGACTAAGCATTACAATCCAATTTGTGTTTTATGAGCCAGGTGTAGGTCACTCATAATAACAGAAAAGCAAGAGAACACTAGGTGGCAACAACCAAAAAGCTTTAACTAAATGCCATTCCCTAAAGTGGCATTGTATCAGATTGGTCCATGGAGCTTTGAAAATGACATACACTGAAGGGGGACTTCAGACTTTCTAATTCAGAAGGAAGGTGAGTCCAAATGTCAGAAATGTATTTGAAGTCTTAAAATCATTCTGATGTGTACCCCCAGTGGAGAACCACTGATTTGCCTATTAAAAGTCCAAAGCTTTTAACCTGAGTCACTAGAGCCTGGATGACTGGCTCCTGCTCATCAGCCCCATCTCTGAACTGCCTCAACACTTAAGCAGCAGTAATACTGAGCTACTTGGGGTTTCTTGGAAACATCATGCATTTGCTCATAATGTTTTCTTCCCTGAAATAAACATTTCCCCTTGTAACCTTGGAGCATTCTATATCTATTTCAAGATCCAGTCCAAGAATCATCAACTTTCTCACATGTTTCTAGTGACTCCCAATAAAAATTAGTGACATCCTATTCTAAGTCCCCAGCCTACCTTACAACTAAAATATATACATATTGCTATTAGCACACTCTATTGTCACTATTTGTCTAGGTTTCTGTCTTCCCTGCTAAGCCATGAGCTCCCAGAAGGCCCATAACCTTTTTATCTTTCAATCTATAGTGCTTAAAACAGTGTTCTACAAATGGCAGGTACTAAATCAACATTTGTTAAATAAAAAATTCAAACTATTACATTTAGAATGGATAAGTAATGAAGTCCTACTGTACAGGACAGGGAACTATATCCAGTCTCTTGGGAGAGAAAATGATAGAAGAGAGTATGAGAAAAAGAATATACATATATATGTATGACTGGGTCACTCTGCTGTACAGCAGAAATTGACACAACACTAAATCGACTATACTTTAATAAAAGTAAAATAAAATAGAAAAGAAGACAGGATAACAAAAAAATGAGTGAATGAATGGCATCACCAATTACCCAATATTTCAGAAACTCTTCCCTGTTTTGCTGTCATAGTCACAAATTATACCACTATAGTATTTATTTTAGTGGTGGTTTATGTCTCTTCTTCTCTATTGCAAATGTATGGTTTTTCTTCTATGGACTAGTGCCACATTAATGGCCTTCTATCTTACCCAAGAGTCTTCAGCAAAACCTCTGAACACCCTGTCATGCCATACAAGGCCATTTCCTCTCTGCGTCTATCCGCCTTTAGGCCTCAACTTCTACCATTTCCACAAACACAGCCTATAGTCCATTTACATGGAACTCCATACTCAGGCCTCCAAAATAGGTCATTAAACTCTCTCTTACCTCTGTGATTTTGTATATACGTCTTCCCTTCTTAGAAACTCCTCCTTCTTCTCTGCCTGGATGGATTCTACCTACCACTGGAAAAAAAAAAATGTCAGCTCAACTCACATTCCCTAGAAAGGCTCATCTAATCATCAACCTCCTGGATTGGGCTAGATGAACAATCCTTCTCAGGTGTCCATAATGCCCAGTGCATCCTTTTAGGTCCAAGTCATTATAGTTTCTGACTTGTATGTCTTTTCCATTAGGCTGAGCAATTTTCCAAAGAAGAGACTCAGGCACCTAGAGCCAGCCTATTTCATGTGATTCTAACAATCTACCAGTTGTATCCAGGATGTAACTCAAGACTTAGGAAATATCAATTTGTTTAAAATGTGCTTAGTCTGAGGGCTGTAAATATAGTTTTTCTTCAACTAATAGCACATGGAAAACATTGTTAGAAGAGATTCTTACATTGAAATGAAAGAAGTGTGAGGATTGACCATCAAGAGCCATTTTTATCAGGACAACGTCTTCTGAGGAACTTCAGCAGAATGAAACACTTTTCATAGTCTAAGCACAGAGTTCCAAACACAGGAGACACAGGAGACCCAGGGATGACTGAGACATGACTCTTGCCCTCAAGGATGTGGCAAGCTGAACTTAATAATTCACTAAGAAGCAAAACCATCACTGTCAATCAGTACCCCTTAGACATCAGTGTGTGATGAGAAGCAATTTCTGCTCCGAGCCACAGAAGTTTAAACAAACTTACGTGTTCTCATTTCTTCTTTTTGTGATGGTGAATCCTGTTTGATTAGAATCCTTTTGATTAGAAAGATGCCTCAGTCAGGCTCTTTAACTCACTCATTAATTCATTCATTTAATAAATATATTTCCTGACCATATCCCACATTAGGCACTTGGCCATGCACAGATGGTACAAAAAAAAAACTGCAAGATAAATACTTCCCTTTAAAGGCATTTTTAATGAAAACAGGTCAATACAATACACATAATCATTCTAAAAACAAAGTAAACTTAACCCTGCATGAGGACTATGAAAGGTTTCTCAGTGCAGATAACATTTAACTTGAGTCTTGAGAAAAGAGTTGGAGTTTGTCAGAAATTTTATTATTAGAGTTAATGATAGAATCGAACATGGAATTTGGTTTCACTGTGCATTCTAGCCAATAAGAGCTTCTAGCCATGCACACACAATTAACAAACCATAAAGATGACATATTTCCCAGAGACAGGTTCTGCCATGTTACCGACTAGAATCCCTTCAATTATTTTCCCAGGCACTTGAATTTAAAGAAAAGTTTTCCCAACCTAGATTCCTCAGGAGTTCTAAGGGACAAATTACTTATTTCTTATATTTTATACCTACTAACTAAAGGATTTTCAACAAACCTTTGTATGAACAGATGTGTGAAGGACACTGAGAAAGTATTTCTTATGTCGTGAAAACTTTGACTTGAGAATAAATGCATTCCTCCTGTTTTTGCAAACATGGGCATTTTAGTCCCTTCAAAACATTAAAAAGTAAGGATTCATGGAGGAGAAAAAGTCTCATAATATTTTAAAAAATAGAAGATATTTCAGTGACCAGTGAGTCAGTGTATCTTAAATTCCTAGCTGGAACAAGTGAAAAGGAGACACGCAATATATTGATTATGTCTGACCCCCACTCCTCTTGGATGATAAAACTGTAGCCCACCTGATCCTCAGGGCAGAGCTCCCATGCCTGCCCACTTGCATCTCTCGCAAGCATTCTTTATCTTAATAATTCTATTTCTTGCATATATATATATATATATATATATATATATATATATAATGATTATTTTTTCTTCTTAAATTTGATTTTTCTACTCATAAATGAATAGAATCACATTGTGGAAAACTGGAAAAATATAGAACAAAATAACTATGATCATGATGCTATTGTTTGCTAAGCACTTGCCCACTAATGAGTTTTACACACATCGCCTCATCTCATCCTCACCACAACCCTCTGAAGTAAGTTTTATAATCATCTTCATTTTACAGTAAAAGAAGAGACCAAAGGAGACCCTAGAGTTACCAGGAGGCGTAGTGCCAGGTGATAAACTTAAGATGTCTGATTCCAAAGCCCTCATACCTAGCCACCTTCCACAAGGCTGCCACCACTTCATCTAGCTATCTATTTTATCTCTTCTTATTAAACCATTAACTCATTGAAATAATATTTCATTACACATTTATATCTGGTACCATACTAGGTGCTGGACTTACCAAGGTAAGAGCAGTCTCTGCCTTCACAGAATCTTATATTCTAGAGGAAGTGACAGACATCACACATGTAATTAGGAATGTGATAAGTATAATAAAGGGAAGGCGTGGAGTGGTTTGGGAACTTATAACATAGGGACCAGATCTAGTCTGCTAGATCCCAGAATGCATCCCCAAGTCACCCCTCTATGCACTTACTTACACAGAGTTAAGTCATAATGTTTCTGAATTTTCAACATTACTTTGCCCATCTAACACTATGTCCTGAGCATTTCTTGAATAATTAAATTTTGTTTTAACCTGCTTACATAATTTTTAGACATAGGAATGCATCCATTAGCCATTTTCTATTATTGGATATTTTGTTAGTTTTCCATTTTTTTGTTATAAACAATAATATAATTAATGTCATTGTGCATAAAGCTTTTTTGTATGTCAGATAATTTTCTTAGAAAAAAAAAAAGAATCCCCAAATTGGAAGGCTGCAGATACCTAGAGTATTGCAGGATCGCAAAAATGCATCTGTTAAATAACTCTATATATAAATAAATGGAGGGGATTACCACCATTTCAACTTGAAAGAGATGTATGAGTATTCTGAGGTAGAAAAAATGTGTCTCTATAAACAGTCCTTGTTATAACTCAAGACAATATTGACAGCAAAAAAAAAAAAAAAACGGAAAGCTGTGAGCACCTTCATCAATTACACTTTCAGGTGTAATTCTGTACAGAATCACATTCCTTCATTAGCATAAACCAGACAGACCCTCCTCCTTGGTAATCACTGCCTGGCATTAAAACTCCAGCTGCAGCATAATCACCAATAGTGAATGCTAGTTGTGAATTTCACACACACTCCCTGTTACCCTCATCCAGGGAGAAGAGCTTTAGAGACCAGCTCTGTAACCTTGGTCACATTTCTTAACTCCTTAGGTTCCAATTTCCACATCTAAAAAGCCAGGGATGGAGTTCCCATCATGGCACAGCGGAAACTAATCCGACTAGGAACCATGAGGTTGTGGGTTCGATCACTGGCCTTGCTTAGTGGGTTCAGGATCCAGCATTGCTGTGAGCTGTGGTTGTAGGTCGCAGATTCGGCTCGGATCTGGAGTTGCTGTGGCTCTGGCATAGGTTGGCAGCTAGAGCTCCAATTCAACCCCTAGCCTGGGAACCTCCATATGCTGCAGGTGTGGCCCTAAAAAGACAAAAATAAAATAATAAATTTTTTAAAATTAAAAGCTGGGATAATATCTCCAGCTTCATGCCTGTTAAGAATATGAAGACGAATGATATCCACTTGCCACACACATGTACATCTGGTACTGTGTGTAAGTTCCTTTGTATGGTATATATAATGTATAACAGATCATATATCAAGGAGGGAAATCAATGTGGGGGTACAGGGGTAGCTAAAGATACTGACTTTCTAGGATTTCAAAGAGATATCTGCACCCCCATGTTAAATAGCAGTATTATCTGCAATAGCCAAGACAACCTGAGCGTCCATCAGAAGATAAATGGATAAAGGACTGGTGGTGTGTATGTGTGTGTATGGTCCAATATATATTCCATTGTGTATATATATTTTTTTCCATTATATATCTATATCTATATCTATCTATCTATATATATATATATATATAATGGAGTATATACAATGGAATATATATATAATAGAATATATATTATGCACCTATATAATGGAATATATATAGATATAAAATGAACTGTATATATGTATATAGTGGAATAAAAATAAGTAAATCCTGCCATTTGTGACAACATGGATGGACCTCGAGGCCATCATGCTAAATGAAATAAGTCAGGCAGAGAAAGACAAATAGTGTACGATCTCATAAGCATAATCTAAAACAAAAACAAAACACCCAAACTCATAGAGAAAAAAAAAGTTTTGTGGTTACCGGAGGCAGGCAGTAGGGACTGGGGTACTAGGATGCAGGTAGTCACAAACTCCCGTTGCTAAGAGAAACTGGCGCTGAGGATGTCACGCTCTTCGATGACTACAGTCAACACTGCTGGGTGGGAAATCTGAAGTTAGGACAGTAAATCCTAAGAGTTCTCATCACAACGAAAAAACTTTTTCTTTTTCTTCTTTTTTTTTTGTACCTTTATGAGACAGCAGATGTTAACTAAACTTACTGTGGTTATAATTTCAAGATATATGTAAGTCACATAATTATGTTGTACACCTTAAACTTACACAGTGTTGTTTGTCAATTATATCTCAATAAAACTGAATAAAAAAGATACGGAGTTTCTTCTTAAGGTGATAAAAATGTTTTAAACTTGACAGTGCTGATGTTTTATATACGTATCTGTGAATTCACTAAAAACCATTGAATTGTACATTCCAAATGGGTGAACTGTAAGGTACAGAAATTATATCTCACTAAAGCTGTTTAAAAAAGAGAAAAAGTAAGTTATCAAGTGGCAGGTTCACCTTAGTTAGATTCTGGCCAATGTGAAATTGTATTTTAATTTATTTGATAAACACTTATTAGGTACCTGATTAAGACATGCCAGGAACAATTCTGGATGGCAGAGATATAGCAGCATGTAAGCCAAAGCCCTACCCTAAAGGAGCTAACAATAGGCCAAAAACACAGATACATATAATATATATTAGGCAGGATAAGTGCCGTTAAAAAATAGAAAAAAGGATTGAAAACTATTTTAAATAAGGTGACAGGGGAGACAGCTCTGTGGAATTATCCCGTGAACAGAAAACTGAATAAAATAAAGGAGCAATTGGGGCAGAGGAAATGATAAATGTAGTGGGCCTGAGGAAAAAAATGAGTGTAGCTTACTCAAGAAATAGGAAAAATGCCCACAATTCTGGAACATATTGAGTCTATTATCTCCAAATTTGTGCTTCTGTCAGTCTGGACACCTGCTGGTACCTATCTTACAAAATGGCACAATCTCACCAGAAATAATTTGGAATTACAGTACCACGTTGGGGAACTTGGAAATCAACCAAAAGTCCCCATCTTAGAGCAAAAGGGCAGCAAAATTCCTAATTATCTACAGTCTTCTTTATTCTGTTAGAGTAAAAAAAAAACTTTTGTCTTTGTTTCCAGTTTTGAGATATAAGTGACATAGATTAGACTCTGCGGCATGATTTGACTTTCATGTGTCATGGAATGATTACCACAGTAAGTTTAGTTCACATCTGTCATCTCACAAAGATACATTATGTATATATGTGAAGAGAAATCTTAGAATCTACTTTCTTTACAACGTTCATATATCACACAGCAGTGTCCACTCTAGTCATCAGGTTGTACCTTGCATCCCTAGTACTTATGTATCTTATAACTGGAAGTGTGTGCCTTTTGACCACCTTCATCTAATTCCGCCTATAACTGGAAGTGTGTGCCTTTTGCCCACCTTCATCTAATTCCCCCTACTCCAACCCCTGCCTCTGGTAACCACAAATCTAATCTCTTTTTCTGTGAGTTTGGTTTTTTAAAAAGCTCTTTAAAAGTTCTTCATTAGTATCTAAAATTACTTAGATATACCCACACACATATGTATTATATATATGCATATTTATATATATACATTTATATACACATACATAAATACACATATTTATATATACATATATGTGTGCTTCTTTACCTAAAGTTAATGAAATCTGTGAAAATTTTAGAAACGTTTTACTTTTGGATCCATCAAAATCTTATTCCTCTAGTCATTGCCTATATTCCACAATATCTTTCTTTTCATTCTGATAGTCCCCCAACTCTTTCTTTGTATCATTTTCTCCTAGATCTTCTTTCCTTTTCCCCTGGTTTTTCTGGTCTTAAACCATCTTCCTCCCTCTGATTTCCTTCTAAAGGTCACAGTTTCCTTTGCAAATGCAATCACCAAAACAGGAATATGTTCAGGTAGATTTTAAGATCTGGCCTTGGTCTGACTCATAGACAATTATCACATATTTCCCCAAACTCTGAGAGGAAAGGCAGAAATTTACTGCAGATCTTCAATGGTATTAGGAACCAAATATCCCAATCTTCCTGGCCTATAATAGCTAACACTTGTGTTAGAAAGTCCATTTGATATTCGATGCTGAAGCCTGGCAAAAAGAAAAACAAAACAAACAAAAATAAGTCTTATGTGAAATATTCAAAAAAGATGAAGTTATTCCTGAGGTTCATCAAAAAGAAGAGAGATTTTTAACAAGCATAAAATGTGGGGCAACGTTCACTGAGGATTCTACTTGTTATATTTCCAGTAAAGAATGGCTTGTAAGCAAAGAAGGGACAAATCCATCAGACGTTTCAGAAATCAACTTTCCCGTCACTTCAGTCAACATTCAGGAGTAGATCCACAGGCAGACACTGCGCTATTCTCATCTTTATAAATAGCCTTAAGCTAGAAATATAGGACCTGGTATATAATCAAACACCAGAATAGGAAAAAGTTCTCCTAACAGACCTTTAGCATTTACCCAAACATATTGAGAGGGTCTTAGAACAAAAACAGAGTAAGGCCCAAAAACAAATTAATGGCTTTGCCAAATAAAATAACTGAATGGCCCCATGCCATCCTGGATTCCTTCCCAAAAATGCCCATACACAGACAGCATGATAGATGTGTGGGATTACCTATGATGTGTGATGCTTTGAAAAAAAGTAATTCTTTTTAAATCCAATATGGATTCCTATCAAAAATGATTAAGTAGTCAAGGAACTTCGAGATACTCTAATGCTGACAAAGGAAGTAGCTATTCTAAAGGCAAAAATTAGGGAGTGGGATGGATGGGGTACTTGGGGTTAACAGATGCAGACTACTGCCTTTGGAATGGATTAGCAATGAGATCCTGCTGTGTAGCACTGCAAACTATGTCTAGTGACTTATGATGGAGTATGATACTGTGAGAAAAAAGAATGTATACATGTATGTGTAACTGGGTCACCATGCTGTACAGTCGAAAAGTGACAGAACATTGTAAACTAGCTATAATGGAAAAAAATAAAAACCATTATATACAAAAAATAAAATAAAAATTCTCTTCAAAATAGATGATCTAGAAACAGAGAGACTCTAGCTCTTCATTATATCAGTTACTCCTTATAAATGTACCTGCCCCTCTGATATACTCCAGAAACCTAGATTTGGAAAGGGTCCAAATAGATCATTATAGAATGCCAAAATTCAGCCCCAATATCAAAGAATAAATACTGGAGACTATATGGATATAACTATATGGATAATCTCTGGCATTCCCAGGAGAGCTGACTGTTAGCACCATATGACCTCAAGCAGAACCTCGATAAGCTCCTTCATGAAATCCACAGCACAGCAAGAACAACCTGGTCATCGTTATGCACCAGTACTACTGGGGGAACTGGGGAGCGACCACTGAGGATGTAGCTATTGCATGTCTTACCTGTCAAGCCTGTAAATGTGGAGCATGAATGGTACAAAACTCCAGAGTCTATGTGATATTCAAGATGGGATTTTACTTTTTTATTCTGGTTGCTGCATGCTTGTTTTTAGATCGTTAAAGCTGTGCCTTGTCAAAAGACAGCATCCTTTCTCCCCTTTTTTAAATTAAAATACAATTGACTTACAAAATTATAAGTGATTCAAAATTTTTTTGCATTTTGAAATGATCATGACAATAAATCTAGTTTACCATCTATCACAATAACCAGACAAAGATAGACAATATTATTGACTATACTCCCTATGCTGAACATTACATCCCCTTGACTTACTTTATAACTGGAAGTTGGTACTCCTTAATTTCCCTAATCTATTTTACTCACCCCCCATCTGCCTTCCCTCTGATAACCAGCTTTTTTTTTTCTCTATATCTATAAGCTGGTTTCTGCTTTAGGTTTGTTTTGTTTTGATTTTTAGATTCCACATATAAATGAAATCCTCTGGTATTTTTCTTTCTCTAACTTATTTCACTTAGCAAAATACCTGCTAGGTTCATCCATGCTATTGAAAATGGCAAGATTTCATTCTTTATGTCTGAGTAATATTCTATTGTTTGTATATACCATATCTTCTTTATTCATTCAACTATGGATGGACGCTATGTTGCTTCCCTATCTTGGCTATTATAAATAGTGCTGCAGTGAACACTGGGGTGCATACATCTTTTTGAATTTTTTTCATTTTCTTCAGCTATACACCCAGGAGTGGAAATGCTAGATCATATGGTGGTTCTATTTTCAATTTGTTGAGGTACCTCCATATTGTGTTCCATAGCGGCCACAAAAATTTGCATTCCCATCAGCAGTACATGAGGGTTCCCTTTTCTCCACAAACATACTATCCTTGATATTTGTTGTCTTTTTGATAATAGCATTCTGACAGGTGTGAGGTGATAGCTCATTGTGGTTTTGACTTGCATTTCCCTGATGACCAAGGATGTTGAACACATTTTCATGTATCTGTTGGCCATCTATGTCTTCTTTGGAAAAATATCTCTTTGAGTCCTCTGCCCACTTTTTAACCGGGTTGTTTGTTTTTCTATTATTGAGTTGTATGAGTTCTTTGTATATTCTTATATCAACCTTTTATCAGATATATTGTTTGCAAATATCTGTCCAAATAAGTAGGCTGCTTAATTTTGTTTATAGGTTTTTTTCACTGTACAAAAGTTTTTGGCTTGATATAGTCCCATTTGTTTATTTTTGCTTTTTTTTCCTTTGCTTGAGGAGACACATCCAAAAAATATCACTAAGACCACTGTCGATGAGTGTACTGACACTCTAGGAGTTTTATTATTTCAGGTCTTAACATTCAAGCCTTTAATCCATTTTCAGTTTATTTTTGTCTATGGTGTGAGAAAGTAGTCCAGTTTGATTCTTTTGTGTATAGCTGTTTTCCCCACACCACTTCCTGAAGAGGCTGTCTTTCCCCATTGGGTATACCTTGCCTCCTTTGTCATAGATTAATTGCTCATATAAATGTGGGTTCATTTCTCGTCTCTCTCCTATATTCCATTTGACCTAGGTATCTGTTTTTGTGCCAGTACCACATTGTTTTGATGAATATAGCTTTGTGATTCCTCTAGTTCTATTCCTCTTTCTCAAGATTCCTTTGGCTAGTCAGAGCCTTTTGGAGTTCTATACAAATTTTAGAATTATTTGTTCTAGTTCTGTGAAGAATGCCATTGGTATTTTGATAGAGATTGCAACAAATCTATAGATTGCTTTAGGTAGTATCATTGCTTTAATAATATAAACTCTTCCAATCTATTTTTTTCATTGTAGCTGTTTTTTTTAAAATTCTTCCAACCTATGAGTATAGTATATCTTTCCATTTGTTTGTGTTGTCTTCAATTTCTTTCATCAGTGTGGTATAGTTTTCAGAAAAGAGGTCATCTGAGAAAAGAGCTTCTTGGTTAGATTAATTCCTAGGTGTTTTATCCTTTCTGAGGCAATTGTAAGTGACATTATTTTCTTAATTTCTAATTTGGATAGTTTATCATTAGTAAATACAAACACAATAGATTTCTATGTATTAATTTTGTATCTTGCAAGTTTTACTGAATACATTTATTAGTTCTAATTTTTGGGGTGGCATCTTTGGCAAAGAGCAGCATTTTTATAGCATAAAAAAAAAGCTATTTAGAGTTCCCGTCGTGGCTCAGTGGTTAACAAATCCGACTAAGAACCATGCGGTTGCAGGTTCGATCCCAGCCCTTGCTCAGTGGGTTAACGATCCGGTGTTGCCGTGAGCTGTGGTGTAGGTTGCAGATGCGGCTCGGATCCCGCATGCTGTGGCTCTAGTGTAGGCCGGTGGCTGCAGCTCCGATTCGACCCCTAGCCTGGGAACCTCCATATGCCGCTGGAGCGGCCCAAGAAACGGCAAAAAAAAAAAAAACCTATTTAGATTTGTGTTTCTTCTTTGGATATATATATTATATATATATTCTACCTATATAATAAAAACTGTACTCCTACTGGGACAGTCATCAAAGAGCTCTGGGAGGTATCACACCTAAGACATCCATTCTATGCAGGCAAATTTAAAAGGACAAATAAAATGATCAAATTAAAGTTAGACAAATTTTTTAAAATGTTTGGATTTTATTAGCCAAGAGCCTACCCTTAGCCTAAAGACAATAATATTGATAACTTCTGAAGCTCATTAATCTCTTTTCTTGTGACTTAATAACAAGCCAACCATGCACCTATGCATATAACTTATACTCTTAGGCTCTGTCCTGATATAAGTGAATATGGCTGAAATACCGCAAGGGACTCATGAAGTACACTCCATATTATCAACAGATATGCTCAGCCCTCCTCAAAGTCCATCCAGAAATTCTTGCTTGACCAAAAAAGTTAAAGAACTGGTCTGAAAGAGGAGTTCCTATTGTGGCTCAGTAGTAACAAACCCAACTAATATCCATGCGGACCCAGGTTTAACCCCTGGCCTCACTCAGTGGGTTAACCATCCAGCATTGCTGTGAGTTATAGTGTAGGTCACAGACATGGTGCAGATCTGGCTTTGCTGTGGCTGTGGTATAGGCCGACAGCTACAGCTCCAATTCGACCCCTAGCCTGGGAATTTCCATATGCTGTGGATGCAGCCCTAAAAAGACCAAAAAAAAAAAAAAACTGGTCTGAAAGAGATAAAGACATCCTTTGAACTCAAATCGAAAGAATTTTATCGGGTTTGGTCAACAATTAGCAAAGCAGTAAAACTCCAAAGTGTGGCTTCTTGGCTCCATGTCTCACAACCCTAAAGTCACATCTTTTCTTTAGAACACAGATAGAATATTCCAACTGAAGAACTCAAGCTCTGAATCCTTAAGAATTCTCCAGAAGCATAAGATCTTCAGGAGAGTGCTAACCCTTAATCCAAGACGATAACAGCAAAATGAGGACAGTTTCCACCCAAGATCTTTAGCCTAGTTCAGACCAATCAGATGCCCAGAGACACAGAGTAACATGTTACCCTTTATCTAGCATTCTTACTTTAGTGTTTGCCTATTTCTTGCCATGTTGCTGATTTTCAGTCATAATTGCTCATAAAAGAGCTTCTGCATCATAGCCATGTCAAAGAGAATTCCTCTAACCATATTCAAATACCATTTTGCTCTGGATGAAATTATATGACACTATCATAAGATTCTTATAGACTATGACTATAGCCCTAAATTTATACTGATTTGGGTTTGCTACAGATCACCCAGGACTTCAGATTAAAATCTAATCACTATTCATCTAATCATACAGAGCCATTCCACTGAACCCTTTTGGTACCTAAAATATAACCACAACTGTAACATTCAGTCATGTAAAAATTGGACCTGAATGTATAACAGCAAAAATACTTCTATAAAAATAATTACAATGCTGTTAGTAGAAGCCAGAAACACAATAAGGATAAGAAAAAATACTGAGGCTATATTTGTGTAGTAGGCTACTTGTTCTCAGAGATTCTCCAATATCTTTACACAAGTTCTTTAACTCCATTTAGAGGAAATGTTTTTCCAAAGGAAAAGATAACTGGCATAATCCTATTATGTTAAACATCTACTCTCATAGCAAAATTTGTGCTTCAGTAGAGTACTCTCCTATGAAGTCCTATGGCCACTGCATATGTGGCCATAAAATCCTCACTTGTTAATTTACCATAAACAAATTCTACTTGTATATATCAGGTAATTGGTCAAGATGAAAGTTACTACATAGAAAGTTTGTATATAAATACAAAGTTACTATATGCTACTCTGAAGAATAATCACTGATTCACTTTTTATATGCACCATCTGAGCAACAGTTTATATAATAAAGGTTATGGAACTAGTGAAAGTAATCAGAAATTTATCATTAAATATAGCCAAGTTACAAATGATATTCTCCCAGTGCTCAAGCCTTGGAAGGCAGGTTTAAAACACTTTAGTCCAAGTAGAAATAATAATTTTAAAGCTTTCACTTTCCATTAGCTACCATGGTGGTACTCTGTCATTTCTAATTCTTCATGTTGAATTTGGATAAACGCAATTGTTCAGATAGAACAATTCATCTCTAAACCGAAGGTAATGGCAATTTGCCTCTCCAAGGTAGACCAAAAGGAAGTCTGGGACATGTTTTACTCCATGGATTTTGGTATTCGGGGATCATGGCTTCAAAATATTCAGTCTCTTATTCTTTATGTATACTATAGTTATCAAGTGTGGCTTTTTTTTGAGTCTTAAATGCTGCTACACAGCCACTGTCATGCAAGATGACCCAATCACTGATCACCTGACAAAGGAGCAAGAAGGTCAGACCCCTGGTTTGATTCTGAACTGCTGTGACTGAGATAAGGATGTCATCTAGAGATCAGGACAGTGGTGTATATCCAGAGTGAGAATAATTTTATAGTTGACCTGCTGGCCTAGCCAGAGGATGGATAAAAGATAGAGGTCTTACAACCAATACAACAAGCCCCAGACTCAACTAGTACAAAATTAATCCAAAATGATAGATACGTATGGACATGTGGATCAAAGTAGACAGGAGAAACAGGAGTATATTTAACCTTGATGCTGTAAGCCAGCTATCTGGCTTGCAAAATAACAGGAGAGAAGTTAATTAGAGACATCCATTTCTCTTTTTAGATGCAAAATCATTAACGAGGTGATTCTAGGAGTTCCTTGCATGGCGCAGTGGAAATGAATCCAACTAGGAACCGTGAGGTTGTGGGTTCGATCCCTGGCCTTATTCAGTGGGTTAAGGATCTGGCGTTGCCGTGAGCTATGGTGTAGGTTGCAGACGATGCTCATGTCTGGTATGGCTGTGGCTGTGGTGTAGGCTGGCAGCTATAGCTCCAATTAGACCCCTAGCCTGGGAACATCTATACGCCTTGGGTATGGCCCTAAAAAGCAAAAAAATAGATAAAGAAAGAAAGAATAAATAAATATGTACTTATATAAATGCATCAAATCCATACATTGTATACCTTGTACTTACATAATGTTATGTGTCCATTGTATCTCAATAAAGGTGGAAAAAATTGATTTTGAGCACTGTTCAAACTGCAAACCAAATATTAGCGAAGCAAGAAACAAAATACCATATGGATTGTTAATTACAACAATATAAAATAAATACCTATGAAAATGTCCCGGAATGAAATGCAACAAGTATTAATAGTAATGATAGCGAAATAACATGAATATCAAGCTAAGGTCATAGATATTTCTTCCCTTCAAATTAACACAAGCCCATATCCAAAGAGCCATGAAAATATTAGCCACTGCAAACAAATAAAATAAATAATCAAATGCATCTCTCTTAAAACATGTATTTGAGAACATAGTGAAAAGTTGGCTTAATACTTCCACAGGCCACAAATGGTTTCTGGCAAAAAAAAAAAAAAAAGAAAATCAGAAAGAACGTGAGGGACATATGAAGAAGGTCCATAAGTCAAGTAAAAATGGAACATAGGCTATCTTTTCAACGTTTGCAAAACTGACATTTAACTACAAATAACCTAAGGTCTGGTTCAGTAAACCCACCCCAGGTTTTAGCAGGCCCAGTCTTTCACACCAAAGTTGAATTCATTCTTACATAGTCCATTAATCTTTTAGTATTGGCTCTCAGTAAAGATAAAGTTACAGTCCTTTAAAAAGTCATAAATGTATAGCAATATATAGCATTATATTACAGTAGAATTTTTAATATTATTTAAAACAAAACATGATTGTAGATATTTCTGTCTTCTAAAAGTCTGGATGAGGTACATAAATCATATTAATGGAGGAGAAAATGACTCGACCATGGTTCCTTCCACTTACCGTGAATAAGCGAGTAAAACCTAAAATTTCTTATTTTTGACTACTTCTGTATTGTTAAAGAGTAAGATGTAGGGCAGATAACACCTTTTCATCGGAGTCCCTCAATTAATTTCTGGTTTTGAAAAGCATGCTTGGAGGTGAATAAGGGAATGGAAAATTAAATTGTTCTAATTGTGAGAAATTAAGATGTAACTCTGTCTTGAAGATTCAAAGAGAGGAATCAGACTAGCAGAGGACTGAAACTCACTGAGAAATTTGGTCAATTCGCTGTGGTGGCGAGGTAGAAGAACTCTTTGAAATGGAGATGTCTACTCTTGAATTTTATGATATTTTCAATTTCTGAATATAAAAACTCCTCAATAAATAAAGTCAATTACAACATAAATTGCTTTTGTGAATGGTCTAGGAGGAAATTAAGAGGACTGTTTCTCATTTGAGTTGATGGCAAGAAACAGTTAAATAAGAAGAGACAGTACGTTTCTTTTATTGAGACATAAATAGTTTTTTATTTATGTGTTTATCAAGCTGTTAAGCTTTGGGAAGGTGGGGACACGTCTGTCTTATTCATCAATGCCCAGAGATTGAGCCCCTGACTGAGCAGATCTCCAATAAACATGTGCTGAGTGAATTAACAAATTATGCTGTCAATATACAAACACTAAACACAGTAGTGTGAAAACACATGGAAGAAAGTGCTTAACTCTTCCCAGAGATTTTAGGAAAAGAATTCCAAAGGTGTTTAATTAAATGAGATGTCATTTGAGCAGTCTTGAGTTCACCAGAACACAAGAGAAGGAGTGAATTCTAGCCACAGGAGACAAAATGTGCAGAGGTATAACATGACCAAGGCTGTCTGGGGACCTGCAGATTGTTTGGTGTGGCTCAGTCTCTCTGTGTGTGAGAGTGCTAGGAGTAAAACCAAAAAGGAAGCCGAGACCAGAGCCTACAGATGTGGTGTGATGCACCATGATATAAAGACATTTACTATACCGGCAGATGACTCTGTGTGTGCAAAGAATAGGACTGTTATCCCTTTTGTTCTGGACAGACACCACTCTCTTATGAGTACAACTCACTAAAATAACCAATGTGGTAATTAGGAGATGCAGTCTTTTGTCCCTGTTAATTGAGGAAAGCAGCCATTTGTGCCATCGAAGATGCATTCATTTAGAGCCCCAGCGATGTGGAGGTGTTCCAGCACATGTACGTTCAGAGACAACACAACACACTGAACACTGAGACTAGGAGACACTCCCTGCCTGTCACTGATGAATCGACAGAGATTAGATGATCCACAAGATGAGATGTAATTCCTTTCTATTCATAAATTGATACACATACAATCATAATTGAAAGCCTAACACATATGGGAGAAAAACCTAATTAGGACCATCAGAATGTGCATTTGAAATAACACTGAGATATAAGGAGATTGGGAAAAGAACCTCCAGGCCTTTTGATTATCATATGCCTAAAATCTGCATATTCATGCTCATCTGGAAAGTTACCACAAGCTATGTGGTCCTTATGTTCCATCTGCATTTGCCATCTTCCTTTCCCCACCCCTTGATGCTTCCAGTAAAAAATTTTTTAATGCAAGAAATTGCAAGGGTAGGCAAGCAAAATTTTATCACTGGATTTTGCAGTCCCAAGCCAGAGTGAGAGCTAAAGCTTCATTATTCTTACAGATGCTGTCGATTTATTCTAATATTAGTGACATTTCAAGATATTTTGACAAAACTATGTGACAATGAGGAAGGCATAGAGGGCAGGTCACAATAACTGAGTAAAGACATTAGAGAGAGAGGACAGCTGACAGAAGTCCTAGGATAGGGTCTTCATTTGGAGTCCAGAAATCACCCACAGGACTATTAAGAGATTTCTGGGGTTCGTGGACTTGGAAGTGAAAATATAATGTGTATTATTTTCATTCATTTCTAACTAAAATGTGGCATTTTCTGAAACTATGAATGTAAGTCATAAAGCATTGTAATGCCAGCCATCTACAACCCTATTTACCAAAAGAAATAACAGACATTTTCACATAACATTAGTTATGGTAAATACGCCACTTATAAACACCACTAATTTGAAACTACAGTATTATTTAGGACACACCTCTAATTGCCCTTTATCATTATCTTCCTGTATACAGATACTGTCTAACTATAGGGCAACTCTGCCCCTAGCAGTTACTGAACCCCTAACGATGGAGATGTGTGTTCTCACATTGGTAACCAAGATATGGTCATTGCTCTCCAGTGCATTCTGTCTAAAATTGTTTACAGGTTAATACACTGAAAGGTGTGAGTCATGTAATATTTCAGCTCCTTTGTTTCAATATAATTGTTATCCTCTGTCATTTTATGTATGTTATTGTCTGCATATAAAAACTTCAGTCTGAGAATTGGTCTCTAAGCTTTACCAGACTGCCAAAAACAAACACTAAACAAACCAAAAAAGGTTTTAATCCCTTGGCATAGGTTATATTGCCTTCTAGAAATTAGGAGGAATCAATTCTTGGCTTCCTTCCTTCCATTACTCAACGTGGTGTCATTAAAGGGTGGAATCTAGGGAATGGGGGGAGTTTGGTGGACTTCACTGCTTAGAACAAAAGCAGTAGGAATGTTAGCTTTCAGGTCAGGAAGGAGTCAAGTCTGGAATTCAAATTCTGAGAACTTCCCAAGGTCTAAAAGCTTGTTCTTTTGTTTATATTCATTGCTTAAAATTATTTGCATTACACCGTCATCAGCAACTCCTAGAAACCAGAAGGGCTTCTGGGTTTCCCTACAGAAGTAGATAGGAAGCAAAGCACTAACACAAGAACAGACCCAAACAACAGAGTAGGTGGCAGAGGTGTGGGGAGGAAAGGAGAGATAAACATGCTGAGCTTCCCCAGCTGTCATAGGAAGGGACGAGGGCACACACCTGCAGCTATTCTATGACTGGAGAAAGGGATGCTAGGGCTGGATCCATTGATTACTCCCTCAGGCTTTCTCCAGAAACTTTAAGAACATAGAACAATTGCTGAGGAACTGTTGTGTATATATGTTGGGTATATACCCATGTTCTGAGGCCAGGATCTACTAAAGACTCCTGCAAAAGCTAACCTCTGTGATCCCCTTCTAATTCTGGAACATGATCATGGATTTTAAAGATTCAAAGCCTGTCTACAATGCTGCCATCACTATATCACCCAATTCCCACTAAGTCCTACAAAAGGAATAAAGCATTTCCACCCTGCTATAAAATGCTGATTCCACAGGAAACAGTTCCATCCTTAAGGGTACTGGGTCTCTGAAGAGGGAGGAGTAAAGGAAGGGGGTAAGCGTTTCTTCAGTGCTAGGCCTTGTGCTAGAAATTTATTTCATGTCACCCTAAAGGTAACAATTAATTAATATACTACCCCAATTTTCGGCAAAACAAACCTCAGAAGGATTAATTCACTAACTCACATTCACATAAAATAATCAAGGCTAGTTGGCTCTAAACCTATTATTCTAAATCTACCAGACAGTATCATGCAGAATCATAAACAAGAGTTCGTGTTATGGAAATAAATCCAAGCATCTTCAGTTTTGGTTAGATTTCTATATCCCTCTGTGCCTCGATCCCTTCATCTGTAAAATGTGGATAACAGTATCTACCTCAGCACCATGCACTTAGCACATAATAAATGGGTGATAAAAGTTCGTTATTTTCATCATGGCCCAAAAAAAAAAGAGCAAAACTCATAAAGGAAAGGAGGAAAAAAACTAAAGCAGCAAGGAAATGACCTAGCGCTTCACATGATTTGCAGCATTTTGTTTCAATTTTAATTCAGGAAACATTCATTGCACATCCAATATCCAACGGAACTTTAGAAAATACAAAGATGACTTGGAACAGATTCTATTTTGAAAGATTTTAGCGCCTAACAAAAAAAAAAATTGTTGACACAAATGAACTTGTTTGCAGAAGTGAAACAGACTCACAGACTTTTAAAACAAACTTATAGAGTTCCCATCATGGCTCAGCAGGTAACGAACCCAACTAGCATCCATAAGGACACAGGTTCAATCCCTGACCTCATTCAGTGGGTTAAGGATCTGGCGTTGCCATGACCTGTGCTGTAGGTCACAAACACAGCTAAGATCCCGCATTGCTCTGGCTCTGGTGTAGGCCAGTGGCTACAGCTCCACTTGGACCTCCAGCCTGGGAACCTTCATATGCCGCGGGTGCGGCCCTAAAAAGACAAAAAATAAATAAAAATAAAAAAACTTACAGTTACCAAAGGAGACAGGTGCAGGGGAGAGATGGACTGGGGGATTGGAACTGACATATGCACACTGTGGCATATGGAATGACTGGCCAACATGGACCTGCTGTATAGCACAGGGAACTCTACTCAATGTTCTGTGATAATCTATATGGGAAAAGAACCTGAAAAAGAATGGATGTGTGTATATGTATAACTGAAGCACTTTGTTGCACAACAGAATTCTCACAATATTGTAAATCAACTCTGCTTCAGTAAAACTTTAAAAATTTTTTAAAAAGTAAAAAGAAAACTGTTGAGGTGCTACCCTGAGCCAGATGGAGGCAATAGATACAATGCAACATAAAATAAGACCTTTATAGGGCTTAACATACCCATCTCCATTTATGCTGCAAGCCCCTTACAAACAGGACCCCTTAGTCTCCATTGTCTTTCCAGAGATGATCCCAGTGCCCTGAACACAAAAGTTACATAATAAATGTTCCAAGGAAGGGGAGAGGGAAAGAGGAAAGCTGGGAGGACGTGAGCAGAGAAAAAGGATGAAGAACAGAAGTAAATAAGAAGGGAGAGGGTCTACAAAGAGGCACAATCACAGGAAAGGGACTTGAAAGGAAGGCAATACTAACTGGGTGGGAATATTTACGGCATTTGAGATGTATTAGGTGGCTTGAGGGATGGGTTGGGACATAGTTTTGTTCATTGTACCTGATATAGAGGAGGACTGGCAGTATGTGCTTGTGGATTGAACGAGTTAATGAATGATAGTACAGGCTTGGGAGAGGGTCCTGGGAAACCATTGCAGGAATCTGAACATGCCAGATGCCTTTCCTGGTCTCAGACTGCTCACCAGACAAAACGAAGGATGAAATCAAGCCTTTTGATGGTTTCTACTAACATTTTCATCTCAAAACTAATTTTACCACTTTATCTTTTGAAAAATATAAAACAGAGAAATTTTACTCTCTGTTACCTGGTGGCTAACCCACATTTTCATAATCCTACACTAAATTCTGGCTCCACGTAAACAGTTCCCAACACCAGGGCATGAGTTGTAGGCTCCACAACTTTTTACAATGTCTGAGACTCATTAAGCATGTTAAACCAGAGAAATGTATCTAATGCCTTTTAAATGGTGTGTTTTTATGTCTCACGGAACTAGGAAGGCATGTACAGTAAAAAACCAAGAAGCTGACAAGTTACATGAACAACTTCCTTTGATATCTTTTCTATACCAGCAGCTCAGATGCTCTGCCTCATTAAGTAGAACTACTCTCTACTCCTTGTACTACTATTGAAGAGCGAGGTCCTGGCACCTTTGAACTGAGTGACATTCAGAGATCCTTCTCCCACCTACAAATGCTGAGCAGTTAGAGCACAGCCTCATGCAAAGATTGGTGGGCAAGGAAAGATGAGATAGGAACAAAATCAAACACTCCCCTGGCAGAACATCACGATCCTCTCTCAAATGTTAAGGTTCCTGAGAGGAAAGGAGGAGGAAGAGAGAGGAAAAGGAACTGAGGAAGGAAAGAGGAAAAATAAGGAAATAATATGGTAGGTAACAGCTTGCAGTTTTCAAAAAGGGGATACTTACTGAGATGTACTCTGTGTGAAACACTGCCAGGCACTGCAGATAGAAAGATAAATGAGGCAAAAGCTCTGTCCTTGAGGTCCTCCCAGTAGACTGAAGACAGGTTAATAAGCGGGTGTTTTCAGTGTAATACAAGGGTCACATTAAAGTCATACCCACCATGTGTGAGGACCCTCTTGGAGCTCTCAGTATGTCCACAGCATGAAAAAGACAGAAATCATGTGAATTCCAGCACTGCCTCTTACTATCTATGTGACTTTTGGACAAGTTACATAATTCCACTTAGATTCCCTATATAATAATTATATCTACCTCTAAGGACTATTGAGGATATCAAATGAGGTAACATATATGGAAGTTTTTATTTCAGTGCATGATCATAGAAGTTATACTATGTGTTTGCTCTATTTGAGAATATTTGATTGTTAAATAGCAAGAGTCATGTTAAATAGCAGTAGTAATTACGCTAGTAACAAATCAGATAAGTTAAGAAACGTTAAAGATGGATAAAACAGTGGAATATGTGAAAGAATAATGAGTGTGACTAATAAATAGAAAAAAATAAAAAGACAAATTTCTAAGGTATAGTTATGTGTCCTCTGGGCTGACAGCTATGTCATCTAAATATCAGCTACCCAATATGGGCCCAGCTTATTATTTTCCCAAGTAACAAAAAATTCCCTAACAGTTCATCAGGCTAATGTGTACTTGTACCTGCCTCTCTATAAAAAAAAAACAGACGATGTGTTTGGGCACCAGGTACCTTCTGTTTATTGAGTCCCTTTGTTCAAACCTCAATTCTGGTCCTTGCATATCCAATATCAGAAAGGCTGATGCAGCAAAAAGAGAAAGACAAAATATAGAACATAGTACATTTGGGGTTTTGTGGTCCATACATCTTGTTTGCATCTTAGCCTAACTATATTAGCCAGATCTCTCCTTTTGCTTCTCTTTACTTTGCATTACATATATGTTTTAAAGTGACTTGATAAGCTATGTGATTTAAGCATCTTAATCTGATATATGAACTTTTCTGTCCCATGAGCTCTGAGATAGCTTGCCTGGTTGCATAACTGGAGGCTGCCATTGCTTCATGGTGGTTTCTTACATGTCAGAAGTTGTGCATATTAGTAATAGCCAAGACATGGATACAACTTAAATGTCCAACAAGAGGTGAATGGATTAAGAAGAGGTGGTACATATACACAATGGAATACTACTCAGCCACAAAAAAGAACAAAATAATGCCATTTGCAGCAACATGGATGGACCTAGAGACTCTCATACTGAGTGAAGTAAGTCAGAAAGAGAAAGACAAATACCATATGATATCACATATCTGAAATCTAATATATGGCACAAATGAAACTATCTACAGAAAAGAAGCAAATTCATGGACCTGGAGAACAGATCTGTGCTTGCCAAGAGGGAGGGGGAGGGAGTGGGATGGATTGGGAGTTTGGGGTTAGTAGATGCAAACTATTTCATTTGGAATGGATAAGCAATGAGATTCTCCTGTGTAGCCCAAGGAACCATATCTGATCACTTGTGATGGAACATGATGGAGGATAATGTGAAAAAAAGAATGTGTGAGAGTGTGTGTGTGTGTGTGTGTGTATAACTGTGGTACTTTTCTGTACAGCAGAAACTGATAGAACATTGTAAATCAACTATAACAAAAAATTTTAAATAAGAAATTGTGCATATCAGTTCTTTCCTTCTTTTATCTTATTGAGAGATAACAAAATAATGAATCACAGTTCATTTCATAATGGGTATGGCTTAATTAGATTTTTCCATTTGACTCAACTTCTACAAAATGCCTATCATTGCATGTCCCACTCAAAATTCTGGCTGTATAAACATCTGCTCACATGATGCCGCCTCTCTGGCAGAAGTGCATTGGACCAGCGGTGATCGATCCAATACTAACCAACCATAGGCTGGGCCAGTGACCTGAGACTTGTAAGAGACATGACTGAGAATGATCAGTAAGGCTGGTTAAACAATGATGTTGAGAATTTGGACCTGTTACACTGAAGCCAGTATCAGTTATAAAGAGGCATTAAATGCACAGGTCATGCTATGGCTAAGGCTGGTGTGGACTGTGGGTGAAGAGATGAGCAGGATCTACTGGCCACGGTCAGGATGATGGGAAGGGAAGAGAACACCAGTCTTTGGAAAGAGGACACAGGGCGGATGGACAGGAAGAAACACAGATATCACTGAAAAGAGACAACAAACTCCCCAGGAAAAAAAGGGATGGCGAAAGTCACTTTACCTGCAGTTTTCCATTTCCAGCTTTAGTCGGACTAATTATTCAGAAGTTCCCCGCATCAGTACAGTCTACAAGAAACTTCCATTTTCCTGGTAGTACTTTGTTTTTTTGTTGGGAGTGGGGGTTGTTGGGGGTTTTTTTGTGTGTTTACCACCTCTATTTCTTACAAACAAATAAATTAAAACGTCCATCGGGATGCGATGTTCATTTTAATGTTCACAAATAACCTCATTAGAAGCCACTTACATGTCTTACTTTAAGAGTATGTATTGATGGTAAAACTATATGATTCAATTAATACAATGTCACTCACATATTTTAGTACCATACTTAGTTGTTATGTCATAAAAGACACCATCTGTGCACACCCTAGTAAATTACAGAACTTGCTGATGACTTGGAGGCAGCCAACAGAACCATGGTTCCCTTACACCTATCCCATCTAGAAGAATGAATCCCAACTATGTTGGGATTCATGCTACTAGACAAGTTAATGATAGACAAAAATGTAGCATACCCCCAAACTTACCTAATTTACAGAAATGCCAACAAAAATTGTCATCAATTAGCCAGCAGAGTGCAAAAGACCAGTAACGTTGTTTCTCCAGAAAAATTATTCCATTTGATAGTTGGATCACATTTGGCCTAGATGTAATTATATCTTGGTGAAAAATTAATTAGCAAAAAACCTAATCTGCCTGTCTCATAATTTTATGAGACATGAACCATCAAGGCTTGACAAGGTCACATAAAAATGTTTGTAAGCATGCCACAATCAGGGAATCTAAAAATGAATGCCTCGGCCAGAGTTTTATTATACACATATTAACCACTGAAATGATTTCCAGCTTTAAAAATTAATTCTAACTAAAAATAATTTTATATGGAGGCTCTAATGCTGCTTTAACTCCACTGCCCCTCTCCTATGTTCCAAGCACCACATTCCAATCTATTTGATAGGAATGGAGTAGAATAGTTAGTTACACAGGTAGCTGTAAAAGTTCCAACAAGGGGCCACAGATAGAGAAGGAAACCTAAGGAACTTTGGGAGATCACTGTAAATTAATAATTGCTCAAGAAACCATCAGAATGAGGCAGGTTGCTTGACTAGTGGAGGTGTGAGATTTGCCTCAGGTCATTGGGTGGGGATGGGGTGAGACCTGCCCTCAGATTCAGACCAAGGGCAGCAGTTTAAGACTGCCCTTCTGCTGATTTGAATAAGCAATCATGACAGTCCTAGTTTGACCTTATAAGGTCAAATACTCTCTTACCGGATACCAAGGAGGAGCTACCACTCAAAGAAACAGGAAGAGGTGGTCTTTTCCTACCTCCACTCCCCTTGCATCCCACCTGATCCTCAGGGCAGAGCCTCCTTGCTGCCCACTTGCATCTCTCATAAGCATCCTATCTTAATAAATCTATTTTTTGCCTATCACTTTGTCTCTTGCTGAATTTCTTCTGCATGGAGGCACAGAGAAACTGAACCTCAATAAGTTCAGACACTGGGTAAGTGATTCTGATTTAAAAACCATGCATTCAAGTCCCAATCTGGGTTTAGGCTGGGTTCAAGTGCTGTCAGATGGGTTCTGGGTAGGTTCAAGTCCTAAGTGCTGTCAGTTTCATATCGACAAATAGATTGTTATCCCCATGAACAAAAAGTAAACTGAGGAGTTCTCTTATGGCATAGCAGGTTAAGAATATGGCATTGTCACTGCAGCAGCTTGGGTCACTGTTGTGGTGCAGGTTTGATCCCTGGCCCAAGAAATTCCACATGCTGAGGATGCAGCCAAAAAATTTAAAAATACAAAAATAAGCTATTTTTTTAAAAGTAAACTAAGATTTGGAAAAATTATATTACTTGCTCAAGGATACACAGCAACTACAGAGCTCATCTTCTGTAAATTAGACCATGTCTAGCTCCAAATCTAGCTTTTCCATTTCATCAGACTACTTTACCTCAATAAAAATGTGTTAAATTGATGCTATTTAAGCAATAAAATGTGTTTTACTTTAATCATTTTTATGGAAACATATTTGGCTCTAGCCTTATTTAAACACAGTAAACAGTTTGGGCTTTTTCACTGATTTGGCAAGACAATGAAGATCACTATCTTGAGTGTAAAAAGGTGCCAATAGGAGGTTCTTCAAGATAAAATTTACCTTTGGAGTTCCCGTCGTGGTGCAGTGGTTAATGAATCCGACTAGGAGCCATGAGGTAGCGGGTTCTATCCCTGGCCTTGCTCAGTGGGTTAAGGATCCGGCGTTGCCAGTGAGCTGTGGTGTATGTTGCAGACGCAGCTCAGATCCCGCCTTGCTGTGGCTCTGGCATAGGCAGGTGGCTACAGCTCAGATTAGACCCCTAGCCTGGGAACCTCCATATGCTGAGGAAGCAGCCCTAGAAAAGGCAAAAAGACCAAAAAAAAAAAAAGATAAAACTTACCTTTAAAAGAAATGGCCTTCAGTCATCACAGAGGCTGACCACCACAGGTTTGTTAAATGGATCTTTAAAAGTCCCTCAAGCACTTGCTCTGCATCTCCAAAACTAAACACATCTTTCTTTTCCAAAAATATAATAATAAACAAATCTGCCTTGCACTTCCCCATATGAATGGATGGTATCACCGTGTCCGGTTTCCTACACTAGAATCCTAGAAGTCATCCTGACTCCTCTTATTTCTGATGCCCTGTATTCAGTGTGGTACTGTGCTAGACAACTTCCAGACCCCCTCTCCAGATGTACTTCCTTCTCACTCCTTTCTTAAGTCAGCTTCAAAGGGAGGGGATCATGTGGCTTACATTTAGCCAATGCAGAGCCCCAGGAAGATGTGGAAGAAAGAGAGTGAAGTCAGCAGGTTTTGCTCATGGCTCCACCCCTCCTAGGACCCTATGAGCTAGCTTTGACTTTAGACCAGTGGGAGCTCTTTCTCACCAGGTTGGAGGAACTACTTTCTTCTCTGGCAATTTAAGCCTAAGGGTAAAAATAGCTCCCCATTGTATCAATCTTCCTTTAGTATACCTACATTCTGCCCCCACATTCGTAGTAGTTACTTTACTCACCTGCAAAGAACTCCTCTGAGTGTTCCCTGTGTTCTGACTAGTACCCTCTTATGATTCTGTTTATTTTAGTTTTTTGTTTGTTTGTTTGTTTTTTGGCTGCCCTTAAGACACATGTAAGTTCTCCAGCCAGGGATCAAATCCAAGCAAGAGCTACAACCTACCCCACAGCTACAGCAATGCCAGATCCTTAACTGTGCCCCAGTAGGAACTCTTATTCTAGATATTTCTTAAATCTGTCCATTCCTCTACACAAAGCCTTTGCCTTAATTTGGAACTTCATTTGTTATTTTTGGATTGCTGCAATGCCCCCTTGACCACTTTTTAATCCTTTCTCCATAGTCTACTTAGTGAAATCTTTATAAAAGATATTTTATCATGATCCTATTTAAAGCCCTTCAATGATTGACTGACTCCTCACTGTACCATGGTAACTGCAAACTCCTCAGGATGTCCTACAAGTTTATTTATCAGGTGGACCATGTTTACTTTATCAGACTCATTGCTCAACACTCCTCCTTTCTGCCACCTGGAACTCTTTGCTTCAGCCATGCTGGTTAGTAGGTCAGCAGGTCTCCATAATGTACTATGCTTGATTCCCCAACTCCAATTCAGTCCTCAACAATTCATTTCCTCCATCTAGACCAACCTTCCTGAGACTGGCTGGAACCTGGCACCTGGATCCTTTGCTGCAGTGGTTGCAATGCTTGCACCTAGACAAACATCTCCTGGAGCAATAAAATACAAAGAAACTATCAGGGACTAAAAATAACTGTGGACATGTGCAGTTGGGGCAAATTGTGGGCAAGAAGATACAAAAAAGTCTAAAAACCCAACTGCCACTTCTGAAGAGCCAAGAGAAAAAGCAGGGTAATACACATGCCCCCTGCACACAGACCACCCGAGTCACCCCTCTGGCCCATCTCCTAGACCCGGAGCTTACCCTTATGCCATATAAGGAACCAGCTTGCCTCTCCCTACACTCCAGTGAGGGAGAAAGCAAGGGAACCTGTTACTTTTTATCACTCCCCTCCTTACCACAGATGCCCCAATTAAGTCTTGCCTGAAGTTTCCTTCTGGCTTTATTGTCTAAGAAAGGCCAAGCACTCAGATGGGTAACTTTCCCATTCGACTTCCACTGGCTAATTACCACTGCTCCTACAGGATAAGAGTTGGCTCCCTCATCTCTGGGAAGCCTTTACTGAGATGTTTTCCCATTCTAGGTTAGTGTTCTTTCCTGTGTTCCTGTCTTGGTCATGATCCTGAATCACTCTGCTGGTTCCCACTAGACAACAGCTTCCTTGAAAGAAATAACCAAGTCTATTATCTCTGTATCCATAGCTTCAGGAACGTACTTGACAAAGAAGAGGGACTCAATCAAGATGTGCTGAATGAATTAATTTAGCCCCTTGAATATACCTCCCAGCAAAACACAAATCCCCACAAAATATATTTTCCTCTATTTTCTTTATCAAAGTGTCTTTGGTACAAAAGTGTTTGCGATATGCATGTTTATCTGAAATATGAGGTGATATTGATTTGTATGCATATTTATATTTGAGGCAGTCACATTATGCCATGCTTTGGTAATAGCTGCATAATTCTCCCACTGGGAGAGCAGTTTCTATAATCGCAGCTGATGATTTCTTTTTATAGACTTTATATTTTATGCACTGCTTTTTATTGTCAGAAATCAAATTAAGAAAAAGAATTCTTCTAAAATGAGAGCTCTGGCCCTGAAAACTATAAATTCAAAGGTGGAACTTATCTATCCCAATGAAACGCCAGGTAAATTACCACCAGGGATTGCAAACTGCTTGAGAAAATAAAGTTTCCGATTCACTGACACAGAGTGGGAGAGGATATAAAATCAGAACGAATATGATATGGAAAGGAAGTTTCACAGCACTGAGGATCTTGAACCTTGTGGATTTAATTGTGGATACACTACAAATGAATTACACCTACAGCTACTACAGAGATCAGTTACAGTTCGTTTTTTCGTTCTCTACTCTTTTTGTTGATGGGTAGACTCTGTAGTTATAGACTGCAGGAACTAAGCTCTGGTTGTTTATTCTTCCCCTATCTATAATAAAACACTAGCTGTTATAGAATCTCTGGCACACTCCCATTGCTCCTCTCCAGTGGAGGCCATAAAATTTCCATTTTGTGAAAATGGATACTCCCTATTTGTCAGTTATCTACTGCTCCATAATATACCACCACAACTATGTAGCTTAAGACTATCATTTAATTCTATCACAATTCTGTTGGTTGGTAATGTGGACTGGGTTCAGTGGAGCCATCCTTCTGCTGGACTCCACCATGGGGTGGATGGTCAGCTAGTGGATCAGTCACAGATGGTTAGATTATGAAGGCCACCCTGAGATTCTGGGATGACCAAAGCCTCACTCCATGTAGCACTTCACCCTCCAATAGCCTCCCTGCTCTTGTTCACATGGAGGTCAGAGTTCCAGGAGCAAAAAAGGAGGGCAAGCCCCAAAGCACAAACACTCTTCAAGCTACAGCTTCAGTCATGTTTGTTATTTTCCCACTTGCCAATATAGGGCTCATGGCCAAACCCAGAGTGAATAGGATAGGAGACTAGTGAAAGTTATGGATACAGGAAGGCATGAACAAATTCATGGCCATGACTAAAATATTCAACCACGCCATTCTTGGGTATTTCCTGCTATGTGCTTGAGGCTGAATTACAGAATACTTGCGGCCTCTCCTGCCCCTTCACTCATTCATCACCAGGAGAAAAGCAGTGATTTTTTTTTCTTGGAAATTTGGATGAGAAGAAAGCAAGCAATCTAGATTTTCTCTTTTTCCCATTTGGGTAGGCCAGCCTAATTCTGTAACTTAAGAGTTGCCTGTGTCTGTTAAATTTAAGGGCTCAGTAATAAAAAAAAATCCATTTGTCTACAGGCAAAAGTCATATTCTCCAATACCTAGATTTTGCCAATAAAGAAATTTGAGGCCCCATCTATTTGCTATTCTGCCTTATTTCTCAATTGGTTCAAAAATCAGTGTAAGACCCTACCCTTTTTATCCTAATTCTCTGCAAGCACATGCACACGTGCACACATGTGCTTGCGCGCACACGCACACACACACACACACACACATGAGCTGTTGAATGGGAAACATTAGCTACTGTGCCAAAATGAAAGTTCTCTTAACTAAAAAAAGGGGGGGAAATTGATAAGATAATTCCTGGGAATGACTATAGAATAATGAATATAGAAATTCCATCATTGAACAATGGACAACTTCATAAAGTGTTTAAGAAAAGACTTCATTCCCATTGTGGATCAGCGGGTTAAGAACCTGACATACTATCCATGAAGATTTGGGTTCAACCTCTGGCCTTGATCAGTGGGTTAAGTATCTGGCATTGCCACAAGCTGTGTTGTAGGTCTCAAATGCAGTTTGGATCTGGCCTGGCCATAGCTACAGCGTAGGCTGGCAGCTGCAGCTCCAATTCAACCCCTAGCCTAGGAACTTCCATATGCCATAAGTGTGGTCTTAAAAAAGAAAAAACTCCAGCTTTAAGCATAGAAAGACTAGAACAAAGCTTGAAGAGATCTAATGCCGTTACAGAACCCAAATAAATATAATGCATCAGTGCACTGAGACAGGAAAAAGACCAAATCTAAGGTTTCTCAATGAGGGTGATTAAGGCTGAGTTTATTAAAATAATTGGCATTGGAAACAAAAAGAAAATTAACAAGAGTGGGCTGGCAGCAACCCCATGTATGTAAATGAAGAGACTGGTAAACTACAGGAAGAAGAGTGGCACATTTTCCTCTTTCCACTGCTGTAACCCTAAGTAGTTTATATACTTCAGCATTAATCTGTGTAATAGCCCTGACAATTACATATGATTAGTCTTGTTCTATAAGTGAGGGAATAGAGGTAAATGTAGATTAAGGGATGTTCCCCAGTGTGTCGTCAAGAATTTCATTTTGCTATAAAAGAGATCTGGCCTTTGTCCCGGCCTACTGGGAGGGAGAGTGTCCATCTTTGCTTGAGGGTAGCCAAAGAGGAACAGTGTGAGTTAACGAAAGGGCTCTACTCACATCAACTATGTGATTTAGGGTAGGAGATTTGGATTTATACCTGGGGGTGGAGACTAGACAGCAAGATCAATCATATGCGTAATCAATCAAATAATTATGCCCATGTAATGGAGCGCCAGTATGAATAGCAAGGCTTGAGTGAGCTTCCTTGGTTGGCAATACTCCACACATATTGCCACACATCATTGCCAGAGAGTAATGCATCTACCAGGAGCGTATTGAGGAAGCTTTGTATTTGGAACACTCCTGGACTCTACTCTTGGGATCTCTTCCTCTGGCCAGTCTTAATCCCTGCAATAAACCATAACTGTGAACATAACAGCTTTTAATGAGTTCTGTGAGTCTTTATAGAAAATTATTGAAGCTTGGGGTAGATTTGGGAAACATGGCCTCACCCCAAATTGGCTGCTGGTGTCAGGAGTGAGGGCAGTCTTACGGAGTGTGCTCTCTAATTCTGTAGCTGACCCTAACCTCTCACACCAGCATAACCTATGAGCTACCACGTGTGGCTCTGCAATTTGCACCCAGAAATCTCTATAAATGCCACTTACACAGAGTACAACTAATACCACCAAGCGAGATGGATAAAACTACTGCTCAATATATCCTTTAAATAACAGATATCTTTACTCTTCTCCTTAGAGTTGAAGATTACAAAAATAATGAAAAATCCAATATTAATTGTTCAGTCTATGTAAAAGCCTTATTGGTAATAAGCTATAAGCAAGTCTAGACAACCAAAACTTGGCATCACAAAGTCAAGTATCTTGGGGTAACTGTGTAATACTTGACACTTCCTAGACCTGTGTGCATATCTGGATGGCCCTGATAACTCAGCTAGGAAGTAGTAAAATCATAATTCAAACCAAGACCTAGCATGAGATCAAAATTGGCTCTAGAAACCAGACTGAAAATAAATCCATAGGAAGGGAAAAAATAAATAAATAAATTAGACCAGAGTTCCCATCATGGCTCAGTGGAAATGAATCTGACTAGTATCATGAGGATACAGGTTTGATCCCTGGCCTTGATCAGTGGGTTAAGGATCTGGCATTGCCGTGAACTATGCCATAGGTCGCAGACATGGCTTGCATTCTGTGTTGCTATGGCTGTGGTATAGGCCAGCAGCTGTAGCTCTAATTCAACCCCTAGTCTGGGAACTTCCATACACCGTGGGTGAAGGCGTAAAAAGACCAAAAAAAATTTTTTTAATAAATTAAACAGATGTGCGAATAGTTAAGATTCAAAAGCTTAGAGTTTTGTAGGGCTTAACTCTAAATAATAAAACATTTTAATGTTACCAATAAGAGAAAAAATAATTGCTCCCAAGATGGAATGATGATCTACTATGTAGTCTATGACTAGAAATTTGGGGAGTACCTTAGATTACTCTCTGAGCAAATAAAGGTCTACAGTATATCTACCCATTGCACAAAAAAGTTAGTGGAAACAAGTTAAACATGTAACAAATAAAAACTGGATAAATACCAGTACCTGGGAAATGGTCAAAGTATTTTTTTAAAAGAACGGTATCACACAAAGAAGTATCCATTTTAAGTTTGGATTTTAAGAAAAGAGTAAAATTTTCTCCCAAGAGGCTTGTAAACACCTTTTCTAAAAGGTAGAACTGTGTCTTATTCTTTATTGTTTTTTCAACTTTTCTCATGGGGATAGAACACTCCATAAAGGATTGTTGCATTTGTTAAATTAATGAGAACAAGTGGGAAGGGGTACCCTAATCAGGTCTTGCTGCCTGAGAGACTCTTCCCCCTCTCTGCCCTCCACCTTTTAAATTGTCCAGCTCCCTCTTAGTCAGGGAAGGGACTGCAGTGCCATGGAAAACAATAAAAATAATAGTAACCTCTAATATTCCTTCAGCTCTAGAAGTACAGTAGTTCTGATTCTCTGTCTTGTGCAGTTTATATTACCAAGTGAAAAAAGATAGAAACTCTGTAAAATAGACTTCTGAAAAAAATTTAGATCCTCATTATTTTTATTACAGCTAATGATGAAAAGAAGCAATTACGGGATACGGTTAAAAATTACCTTAATGCGTTCAACATCAAAATCTAATATTAGTTGTTCTGCTCATATAATAGTCTTATTAGTAACAAGCACTAAGTCAAATACAATCCAGGGCAAGGCAAAGCAAAACTTTGCACCCCATGATCAAGTCTCTTGAGGCAGCTGTGCAAAACTTGACATTTAATTTAAAAAGCATGGAGGCATGATGGAAAAGCATCTCTGTGTGGAGAGTGGAAAGCAGTGGTGCATTTTATTCGACATGGTGGATTTGCTTTCCTTTATTTTCATATTTTAATAAGTTCAGCTCATGAAAGCATAATGAAAATAGAAAGATCAGCTATAATCAGGATGCATGGACATTTGGGGATCTTGATTTAAAAAGCAGTTGCCTTCCTAAGTCTTTCAACAAAATGTAAATTAAACAGATGAAATTGCCTAAAACATCACTGATTCCCAAGGGAATGTAATCATGCTTAAATGCCAACACTAAATTAATCAGAGGAACAGAATGTGGAGATGAGAAATTTCATTTTAAGCAGCTTCGTGTTTCATTAAAGTAAGTGGACATGGCAGGTCAGGTTAAGACTTGGCAAAGAATGGCTTGAAAAGCAAAAGGCAAAGGTTTCCATCTCAAAACTGTGCAGTCACAAAGCCTATTCAAATAGAACTGAATGTTAATTCATGTGCATAGTATACTCCCCAGTTGATCATTTTCCCAAGATATTTATTTTTTCTCAATGCAGAATTCTGGGGGAAAATGTTAATATTTGTGTAACTATGTTGTTTTCTTCACAATAACTTAGTTATAGTTTTATATACTATACTTACATTGCTTACAAATAATCACAATCTTCCACACTAAACCAGTCTACAGAAAGAAATTGAGCTGCCAGTCAAAACATGCATGTATTTAACTTGAACAAGCAGAGAAAAAGATTTGGACAGGATGGTAAATGGACAAAAATTTTGTCAGAAATCTTTTATTTACTCAACATATTTTTTTTTTTTTACTTTATCACAACACCTACAGCATATGGAAGTTCCTGGGCCAGGGATCGAATCTGAGCCACATTTGTGATCTAAGCCACAGCTGCAGCAACAAGGATCCTTAATCCACTGTGCCAGGCTGGGGATGGAACCAGCAATGCCACAGAGAGAAGCCAATCACTAACCCACTGTGCCACAGCTGGAACTCCTTAACACCTTTTATGAGTGCCTATTCTGTACCAAGCACTGTTCCGATGCTTGGCATATACATTGAACATGCACACGCGCACACACACACACACACACACACACAGAATTTTAAATTTTGAAAGGTAAATTTTGTCTAGTAGAACGTAATAACTGGAATAGAAAAAGGGTAGGTTGGGATAAAAAGAAAAGGAGGGACTGAGGGAAGCAGACGACTGTAGCATCATTAGCATCATAGGAGATCCCCATGGCAGGCTTCATTATAAAGGGGATTTGAAAGAGACAGGAGATTCCTATGAGACCACTGTAGACAGAAGTGGCCTTCAAAGGCTGTGAGGCTGAGATATGCTTTTTGAATAGAATTGAATGTGAGAGGTAAAAAAGAGACAAGTCCAAGATGGCTTCAAGATTTTTGGCAGGAGCTACTGAAAGAAAGGAGCTGAGTTGAAGAAGCTTGTAAGTGTGAGAAGCTTAGGGATGAGGAAGTTCAAGTTTGGACATGTTGAATTTGAGATGTCTAGTAGAAAGCCACATGGAAATATGGAGAAAGAGATTAAATACACTAGTTTAGAATCCAAGAGAGAGATCTGGTCCAGAGATCCAAATTTGGAAGTTCTTAATGCATAGATGAGAAATTATAATGGATCTCCAAAATTAGGGCTCACTTATACAGACTTGTCAAGAATTATAAAATTTCCTAATTTTCAGTCTTTGACTTTTGCCGTTTCTATTTTGATATTTTCCCTCAACATTATATTCCACCTGTTAAAGCCAACTAATTCATTCAGCTCAAATGAAATCTCCTCTAAAAAGCTTTACATAAACATAACAGATTAACTGACATAATAGATTAACATCTATTCTTGTTATATTTTCAGTGCTCTTGTTGGGCCCTCTATTCCTATCTGTATCATAGTCTATCTTACAGGACAGCCCTTATGCTCATGTCTCCCCTGCTTGACTGTGAGAAGCTTGGGAAGAAAGATTTTTTTAGTCATTGTTATGTTTCTAACCCAATGCCTAACCTATTGCCTAACACAGTGCCTAATGTATTAGGTATTAATTGAATATATAAGGTCAAAGGGAATTTAAGTTTTCAGGACAAAATAAAAAATAATTTACATGTGAAATCAAAAATATGGCACACATGAACCTATCTACAAAAGAGAAACAGACTCACAGACTGTGAGGCTGACAAGGGAGAGCAGGGAAGGAGTGGGATAGACGGGGAGTTTGGGTTTGGTAGATGCAAACTATTACGTTTAGAAAGGATATGCAATGAGGCCTTACTGTATAGCGCAGGGAACTGTATCTAATCTCTTGGGATAGAACATGATGGAAGATAATATAAGAAAAGGCCTATGGGTCACTTTGCTGTAGAGCAGAAATTGCACAACATTTTACATCAACTATACTTTAATTTTAAAAAGTAAAAAACATTTAAGTGAAAAAAGGAGAGAAAAGTCATGTTTTACCCAGTTTGTGTGCAGCTTGAGATGGAATTTGGAGAATTAGAGAGAGAAATTTCTATCCTGCATGAGTACATTCCTCATATGGGGACACATACAAAATTATTTAGCATGTACTCTGTGTGAAGCACTTTAAATATACTGTCTCATTTTATTTATGCAATAAGCTCATATAGTTGTTAGAATCTGGCCCATTTTACAAATGAGTAGACTAAAAAATAAATCAAAGAGCAGAAATTTGAGCCCAAACGTGCCTGACTCAAGAGCTCACATTTCCTACACTGTCCCACTGCTGGGCACAGGGTTGTCAGAGCTCTGAGCATAACAGCAAGAACCCATGACACCACTGCACTTCCATTAACATGAAAATGAAGCAGTGCCCTCGACTGTTTTCATCTAGATATCACCATCTTCTCCATCATCCCTCCCTCACCACCCACTTTAAAAGTATCACAGTTTTGGAGGACAAAGGAAAATTAAAGCCAAGCAAGGACGAAAGGGAAAACTCAGAGAGTGCTGAGCTAACCTGTTTTTTTGTTTGTTTGCTTGTTTGTTTTTTGGGGGGTATGTATGTGTGTGTGTGTGGCAAGGATTGCTGTGCCTATGGCAAGCAGAAGTTCTATGACCAGGGATTGAACCTGAGTCATAGCAGCGACCTGACCCACAGCAATGACGATGGCAAGTCCTTAACCCACTGAGCCACCAGGGACTTCCTGGGCCAGCCCTTAGCTCTCTCCCACAGTGAACTATGACCTTTGTCCAGGCCTCTGGCCCAGGCCACTATCATGCCTCTTCACCTACAGCCCAAAGTTCTAGTTTGAGAAATATTATATTGGATTATTTGTGACCAGTAGAGGAAATAAATTTGCTCTTAACATCAGCCTGAAACAAGCCAGCCAGCTAGAGACAATGTGCACAGTGAATCAAGAGATGGATCTAAATCAGACAACCTGGGTTCAAACCTCAGCCCTACCACTTTCATAATTATGGAGTCTCTCAGAAATTATTTTAATTCTCTGAGCCTAAATTTCTACATCAAGTAAAAGAAAGCAGTAACAACTGCCTTGCCTCTATCATAGGACTGTTGTGAGAATGGAAGAGATCATGAAGGACCACGTGCTTCAGAATCTAAGGATATTATTCTTGTTTAGTTTACCTACCTAGGTGCTAGTAACTATTTCTAAGGTCTAATTTGCATAATTTCTGCATACAGTGTATGAGAGACATGAAGAATGATCTGAGTTTATTATCAAGGAATTTATGTATCTGAGATAAGACCCAGGAATGACCCAGACATGAATAAGAGGCTTAATATGATAATTCCATAGCAGGGTTCATTTAAGCACAAAATGATTCAGTGGACTTCAAACTGATAGAAGCAAAACCTTAAAACAAAACCATAATGGATACCAGATGGTAGGTTGCAAAAACTGCCACTATTATTTGCTATTTTTCCTATCAAAGGTGGAATGTATTTTCTATCCTAAAAACCCATCTGTGGAGTTCCTGTTGTGGCTCAGTGGTTAACAAATCCGACTAGGAACCATGAGGTTGTGGGTTCGATCCCTGGCCTTGCTCAGTGGGTTAAGGATCCAGCATTGCCATGAGCTGTGGTCACAGATGCGGCTCCAATCCCATGTTGCTGTGGCTCTGGTGTAGGCCAGTGGCTACAGCTTCGATTAGACCCCTAGCCTGGGAACCTCCATATGCTGTGGGAGCAGCCCTAGAAATGGCAAAAAAAGACAAAAAAAAATCTGTTCTGGTGATTTGATTTGGGGAATAGCACACAGTGAACATGACATCACATAAGTTTTGAACCCAAGCTTCAAGAGGATTTGCACACTTCTATCTGCTTCCTTGGATCCTGGCCTCAGCCACCATGTACAAGTCTAGGTTTGTCTGACAGAGGATGAAAGACCACATAGAACTAAGACAAGCTCTCCCACTCTGCAATCTTGGACCAGTAAGACCACAGCCAATCCTGCTATACAAATCAAAGAGTCCATCCAAGATCAGTCAAACCTGGCCCTAGGCAACTAATCCCAAGCCAAGTTGCTGACCCATAAAATCATGAGTTAAATAACTATATTTTTTTCTTTTTTTTTTTTAATTTTCCCACTGTACAGCAAGGGGGTCAGGTTATCCTTATATGTATACATTACAATTACATTTTTCCCCCACCCTTTCTTCTGTTGCAACATGAGTAATCTAGACAAAGTTCTCAATGCTATTTAGCAGGATCTCCTTGTAAATCTATTCTAAGTTGTGTCTGATAAGCCCATGCTCCCTCCCACTCCCTCCCCATCCCATCAGGCAGCCACAAGTCTCTTCTCCAAGTCCATGATTTTCTTTTCTGTGGAGATGTTCATTTGTGCTGGATAGTAGATTCCAGGTATGAGTGATATCATATGGTATTTGTCTTTGTCTTTCTGACTCATTTCACTCAGTATGAGATTCTCTAGCTCCATCCATGTTGCTGCAAATGGCATTACGTCATTCTTTTTTATGGCTGAGTAGTATTCCATTGTGTATATATACCACCTCTTCCGAATCCAATCCTCTGTCGATGGACATTTGGGTTGTTTCCACGTCTTGGCTATTGTGAATAGGGCTGCAATGAACATGCAGGTGCACGTGTCTCTTTTAAGTAGAGTTTTATCCGGATAGATGCCCAAGAGTGGGATTGCGGGGTCACATGGAACTTCTATGTATAGATTTCTAAGGTATCTCCAAACTGTTCTCCATAGTGGCTGTACCAGTTTCCATTCCCACCAACAGTGCAGGAGGGTTCCCTTTTCTCCACAGCCCCTCCAGCACTTGTTATTTGTGGATTTATTAATGATGGCCATTCTGACTGGTGTGAGGTGATATCTCATGGTAGTTTTGATTTGCACTTCTCTTATAATTAGCGATGTTGAGCATTTTTTCATGTGTTTGTTGGCCATCTGTATATCTTCTTTGGAGAGATGTCTATTCAGGTCTTTTGCCCATTTTTCCATTGATTGATTGGCTTTTTTGCTGCTGGGTTGTATAAGTTGTTTATATATTCTAGAGATTAAGCCCTTGTCGGTTGCATCATTTGAAACTATTTTCTCCCATTCTGTAAGTTGTCTTTTTGTTTTCTTTGGGGTTTCCTTTGCTGTGCAAAAGCTTTTCAGTTTGATGAGGTCCCATGGGTTTATTTTTGCTCTAATTTCGATTGCTTTGGGAGACTGACCTGAGAAAATATTCATGATGTTGATGTCAGAGAGTGTTTTGCCTATGTTTTCTTCTAGGAGTTGGATGGTGTCCTGTCGTATATTTAAGTCTTTCAGCCTAAATAACTATATTTAAGCTCCTAATTTTGGAAGTGATTTATTACATGCAAAGTAATAACTGTTCCAACAACTGAGCTTATAAGAATGGGAATTTGCAGTAGCATTTGAGTTACTGCCATGCTCTCATATCGGATCCTCTATTTGTAAAGGTTAGATTTGCTCATCATGAAAGTTGGCTAGATAAGGACAAAGGAGATAGAACTCTCCTTTGCCCCTTAACAAGTAACCTTGGTAGTGTGAAAAAAGTTGGAAGGTCCAATTTTACCTGGTCATAATTGAATCTCTGAGATGGAAAAGAAATAAACTAGTAGAACAAGAAGCAGGAAGAAAGAACAGTAGACTCTATTTGAGCTGAAATTTTAGTGAATTCCTAAAAATAAACCCAATAATTCAGACTTCATTGGCTCACTTTGTTCACATGGATGGGGATTCAGCACAAACACTAATCTCACGATGCAATGAGGCAGAGCCCATTTTCTGCCTATCCAGTGGAAAGTGAAATTGCAGTCCACCTCCATTGTAAATCAAAATGTCTTTCTAAGCTCAGTTGTTAATAACAAATGTATATTTCCCATTTCACCACCAACTTTTTAGAAATCACATATTAAGAGACTTATTTCATACAGTATTTTACTTTGCTCAAACTGATTGCCAAGACTTTTCCCAGAGGCCATGGAGCTGCTTGTCTAAATAGATTTTTTTATAAGTTATGAAGTTTAGATTATTAACAAAGAATCTAGAGATGTGATCCTTAAGGTGCCTGACAAATCCATTTTAATGTTTTATAAATAACATTTGTTCAAAGAATATGCTTCTAGCTTTTATTTTCCTGCAACTTTGAGGAAGAGCATTTGTTTAGTGGCAATAAAAGAACAAAAAAAATCAAGATAGAAAGTGAAAATATCTGTAAGCTGCATTTCATTTCAGAAGGTACAGACATGTTGGCTTTGTTTTACTCATTGATTTTGAGGCTTACCATAATTGACCTTCAACCTAAAAGCTGATCCATCTTCTGCCCCCAAATTTATTAGAAGTAACTTGCCCTGTCAGCACCTATTCATCCCACTGTCAGGGATTTTCCTGGGATTTAGAAAAAAAAATAATCAAAGGACTCCATCATCAAAAGAAGCATAGGGGCCATCATTAGGTCCCAGGAAGTGTTGTGTGAAATACATAAGTAGTTAAAGGTATTGCCTCTATTCTCAAAGTGCTTAAAATCTTGTCATGTGTTAATACTAACACATGAAAATGTTGATCAAATAACTAAATGCTGAATTGAAAGGTAGATATGGAAGTGCCATCACTAGGAGAAATGTCATTTATGAATCCCATCCTATATTTTAATATGCTTCAAATAGTATCTCATTTAATCCTGCCAACAACCCAACAATCTTCTTTTGAAATTATTAAAACTATTTAATAATTAAAAAAAGGTTGTTTAAAAATAGGAAAGTAAGAGTTCCTGTTGTAGCTCAGCAGAAACGAACATGACTAGTATCCATGAGGATGTATGTTCGATCCCTGGTCCCACTCAGTGGGTTAAGGATTTGGCATTGCCTCGAGCTGTGTGTAGGTCACAGACATGGCTCAGATCTAGTGTTGCTGTGGCTGTGGGCATAGGCTGGCCCCTGTAGCTCTGATTCAACCCCTAGCTTCGGAACTTCCATATGATGCAAGTGTAGCCCTAAAAAATAAGTAGGTAGGTAAGTAAATAAATAAATAAATAAAAGCTGAAGATGAGAAAAGATAGGGAGCTTCTCCAACGTGTAAAAGGTAGAGTTTGTCTACTCAAAGACAAACTCAAGTTTGTCTGCCCAAAGATCACATGCCTTTTCTTTCTACCTTGCATTGCTTCTCAGGTTCAAGTGGAAAGGAAGCTGCTTTATGCCTCTTCAAGTCTCCCCTAAGACTATACTTGTATGCACCTTTATTTATGATCATTACTAATAAGGACCAGTCAGTATATTAAAATCAGAATAAGCTTTGGAGTCAGAAAGATCTGATTTCAAAATCTCCACTCTGTTTCTTATTAGCTAAAAGAATACAGACATGTCACTTAACCTCTAATGACACCGATATGAGTAATAGGTAAAATCAATTTACTCTCAACAAATACTGAGTATCTTCTATGTGCTAAACATTATTCTGGATTTTGACCACAACAGTGAACAAAAGAGGCAAAAATCTCTGTTACCTTGCTGCTTACATCGTCAGTGAAGGAGACAGATAATAAGTTAATCAATAGTATAAATGTAAGCAGTGGTAAGACCTATAAAAGAAAAGAAAGCAATGTAAGGGGAACAGGGTAAAATGTGTACATTCATTAAATATACAATGGGCACAAGTCACTAAACCAATCATGTGGAGGCTCATATGAGCTCATGCTTGTCTTCAAGGAGTTTGTGCTGGGAAAGGTGGAGACAACATTGCGAGGGGGACTCGTACCACACATACAGACTGTAGGCTATACCACCACCAGGTGAGCATACCAGGAGAGCTATGTACAGGTACTTGGGAAAACAGAGAGGGCAGAGATCAGTTCTTCCAAGAGAAGAGAAGATGAAGACTGGTGATAACAATATGAAGAACTCACTGACAAAAGAAGCCACCACTTTGTGCCAAGCAGTATAGACATAATGTCCTATTAATCACCTCGGCATTATTATCCCCATTTAACATTTGAGGAAAAGGAGACTCAGAGGGTTAAGCAAATTACCAGTCATTCCATAGCCTGAAAATTGATATTCAAACCTAAGTCTTTAAAGCAAAGCCCTTGATTCCTCCACAAGGTCATTTGGTTTGCCCCCAACATAAATCAGTATGTAAATGTCTAGGGGATTACGTGTTGGAAGAGCTAACCTCACAATTAATCAATTTCTATATCAGCTCCTTGGTATACAGAGTAATCTCCCATCTGGTCTCCCCAAGCTTTCCATTACTCTTCTCACTCACAGGAGCCATGGCATTCTGCAGTCTTTTCCTAAGGTCCTTGCCCACAACCTTCTAGATAAGCAATGTGCTTTCTGGTCCAAAAAGTGTTTTCACACCTTTTAGGGTATTTTGTGTTTATGGTAATTCTGTGTGTTGGCTGGAAGGTGCACCAAACCCATTTAACAGATAAGGAAACAGGCTCATGCAGGTTAAGTGATTCTCTGAGAACCCACAGCTGGTAAACGGGTTTAAATGAGGTTTTCAATATAGGCTGTTTGGTTCTCCATTGATCACCCTTTCCACTACATTACCCACATGGGGAAAGAAGAAGAGACCAAATTCAGGTAAAGGCAGTTCCTGAAGCTCCCCTTTATCAAGACAAAAAGAAAAGGAAGAGGCAACAGAATATGGAAGGAATGTCTTGAAAGATCACTCTCTACTTCTTAGAATTCTCCTAAATTCTTCTTTCTGCTTGGTTTTCCAGAATCACTTCTCCCATCACCCCTCATTGGCATGAGCTAGTCCCATCACCCTGGGTCTAGGGAGAGCACCCCCTTGGGCAGGGATTCCATTGAACCTAGAATAACCTAGAGGCAAGAGAAAGTAAAAATCCAGGCCTTTGAAAATTTTGTACGTATAGATTAGCCATTCTATACTAGACATTGTGCTGCACTCTGGGGACAAAGATAAGATTCGGGGAGAGTTTCTGAACCTGAGCAGATAACATCATGGAAGGAAGAATAATAAGTGCTCCAACAGCAACAGTACAAGGAAGAATGAGGCAAGAGCTCTGAGATGATACAATCTAAGGTCTTCCAGGATGCAAACTGAGAGCCTTCCATTCTGTGATGTAGGACCAGAGAAAGCTTGATCCCTGGCTGAGAACTTAACATGGAAGGACCTGATATGCACATCCATTCAGTATATGTTAGTGATTAAAAGTCGTGTTGGCAGGGGGAAGGAGGAGGAATTGAGGAATAAGCAGAGCACAGAGGATTTTTAGGGCAGGGAAAATATTCTGTATAATAGCAGACACATGTCATTATAAATTTGTCCAAACCCATATAATGTAAAACACCAAGAATGAACCCTAATGTAAACTATGGACTTTGAGTGATGATGATGTGTCAACGTAGGTTCATTCACTGTAACAAATATGCCACTCCGATGGGGGATAATGATAATTGGTAAAACCACGTATGTGGGGAGGCAGGGGTTATATAGGAAATCTTTGTACCTTCTGCTCAATTTTGCTGTGAACCTAAAAGTGCTCTAAAAAAAGTAAGTCTGGGGAAAAAGCTCTAGGAGTTCTCTGGTAGCTCAGTAGGTTAAGGATCTGGCTTGGGCTGCTGCTATAGTGTGGGTTCAATCCCTGGCCCAGGAAGAGTCACATGCCACAGGTGAAGCTTTACAGAAAAGGAGTTTAACTGGAACCCCAACTCTGTCACTTTATAGTTGTGTAAACATGAGCAAGTTACTTTAGCTCTTCTTGTCTGACTTTTTCACTCATAAAATGAGTATCATAATACATACTACACATATAGATGTTCGAAGACTAAATGAAAGTAAATGATGTCATATTTAGGTAAAGTGTTTTAGCATGTGTCTGGCTGTTACTGCCCTAAGTAAATGAGAGTCTCTTTTTTCTTTTTCTTGCCTTTTTGCCATTTCTTGGGTCACTCCCGCGGCATATGGAGGTTCCCAGACTAGGGGTCTAATCAGAGCTGTAGCCACCGGACTATGCCAGAGCCACAGCAACGTGGGATCCGAGCTGCGTCTGCGACCTACACCACAGCTCACGGCAATGCCAGATCATTAACCCACTGAGCAAGGGCAGGGATTGAACCCGCAACCTCATGGTTCCTAGTCGGATTCATTAACCACTGCGCCACGACGGGAACTCCAAGAGTCTCTTTTTTAAGATCATATATACAATAGTGAAGAGTTGAAAGAGAACAATCCAAAGACAGGAAAGCTAGCTGGAAAGCTGAAGCGTGAAGTCCAATGGGAAATGGCAGAGAGCTAAACAAGATGATAATGACCTTCCGAATAGCTCCTGGAGGCATGTCACTGCGTGGGAGCTAATAAAGGCAGTGTATGTAAACTGAACGCATTGTCTTTCACTCTAAACCTGCACTTCCTCCTGCCTATCTAGATGAATGACACACCCACCCCTCAGGCACCTAAACCAGAAACCTGGAAGTCAGGTTGACTTTGCTCTCTCCCTACCTCCAGTCCCAGGACCTTTAGAATCTACCTACTTCACATCTTCCTTTCCTCAGTCTCAGGGACTATGTGTCAGCCCTCTGTTGGCTTAGTCCTCCATCACCTTTCCTGTGGATTAGGCTGTGATGGCCTAAGCAGTCAACCTTATTCTGTAGACAGGTGGGGTTCTCCAAAGAAAGAGCACCAGGAAAGACTTTCTTGACATAACAGAAGCCACTTCAGGTCATTCTGGGATCCAAGCCTGGCCATGATGCCTGCCCATGCAGAAGAACAGGTCACAGGAGCCAATGATTTTAAGGGAACAAAAAGATGTAGAAACAAGCAGATATCATCAAGCCAGAGAAATAACTTAACCATACTGGAGGCAATAAATCAGTTGCTAAGACTTCCAGTTCCATTTCAAAGGTAAAGAATACCATGACGCATATTCTTAAGCTATTTTACAGGGTCTGAAGCCCCATGAACAATCAGCCAGAAAATTAATGATGCTCACTTTTGCTGGGCCTTATGACTTCAATCAACTAAAACCCGGGTTTTGTCAACCCAGGATGACTCTTGCCCCAATCCTATACCAAATTCCTCTTGGTGCAAGTGCTTTTATGAATGAATATATCTGCTCCCTTAGCTTAGAACTTCCCCAATTTTGCTTTTCTGGGAGACACTGCTTTGGGAAAGGTCCCTAGCCTTCTCCTTTCTTGTTGCAAATAGTCAAATTCTTTCTCCTCCCTCTCTTTGGTTTGGTTGTGTCTTTCAGCTTGACACCCACTGAGAGGCCAACCCAGTTCTCAGGTAACAAATTTCTCTAGGCCTCAGCCCCTCAAATATAATTTCCCCATTGAAGCCTCACAGAGCAATTTTTCTAAAGCATTAAATCTGATCATTTGTCCAGCCTCCTAATAGGTCTCATTGTCAAGGATAAAGTCTAAACTAATTATAGTGCTCTATATTATCTAGCCCTTGATCTATCTCCTCCACACACCACAACTATGGTGGCCTACTGACTTGTCTCCAAGCCTGGCAGGGTATTTCATGCCTCTGTGCATTCACGCATACATTTCCAAAGGGTGGTTCATGAAATACTAGTCCCCAAAGATTCTCCCTGAAACAAATGACCATTATTCAAATGAGTTTTATAAAAACTGCACATTTTTTCTGGAAGATCTAAGATGTCCTATAATCAAAATATCTACTTAACTTTGTTTAATCCTTGTGCTATTGTGATTTATAAAAAGAAATATATCTTTGGTCTTTGACCTGTTCCTAGTACAGAGCTCCTAAAAATGTTGGAATTTCCTGTAATAGGAATAGTAAAAAAGTGTCTTTTGTTATGTTAATTGTGTTGATTAGTGACTTTTAGAAAGCCCTTAGTCACCTAAGGCTGGTTGACAGGTGAAACAACCTGGTGATCAGAGGACTGGACATCACAGTCCCATCCTCTCCCTGGGTGGGAGGGGAGAGAGGTTAGAAACTGAATCAAGGGCCAGTGGCCAATGATTTAATCAATCATGGCTATGTAACGAAGCTTATGTAATGGAAAAAAACTCAAGAGAACAGGGTTCAGAGAGCTTCCATGCTGGCAGAAGTGCTGGGGGAATGGTGCTCAGGAGAGCATGGAAGCTCCACGCCCTCTCCCCATGCTTTGCCCTATGCATTTCTTCCATCTGACTATCAAGGGTTAAATAGGAGCTGCAGCTGCAGGCCTACGCCACAGCCATAGCAACACAGCTGCGAAATACGTCGTCGCAACTTGCAGCAAAGCCAGACTCTTAATCCACTGAGCAAGGCCAGGGATCAAACCCACGTTCTCATGGAGACTATGTCGGATCCATAACCCACTGAGCCACAATGAGAATCCCCACTTGACACTTATTCAGTTACATCCTTTTATTATAAACCAGTAATCCAGTAAGCAAAATGTTTTTTCTGAGTTTTGTGAGCAACTCTAGCAAATGAACCAAACCCAAGGAGAAAATCCTGAAATCCTTTTTTTTTTTCCAATCATAATTTCAGTTTTTATTTACATTGTTTAATATTAAAATCTTTTTATGAAAACAAAAACAATATACACATCTTCAGAGTTCAAATTTTATATAAATGCATTACTTTAAAAATTAAAAGACAACTTTGATCTTTTCACACCCTAGTACTCCAAGATAACCAGTATCAAGAGTAAGGTGGATTTTTTTCTAATCCTTTTCCTTGGAATGCTTTTTTTTTTCATTTTATTAAAGTTTTACTGAAGTCTAGTTGATTTACAATGTTGTTTTAATTTCTGCTGTACAGCGAAGTGATTCAGATATACATATATACATACTTTTAATATTCTTTTCCATTATGGTTTATCATAGAACACTGAATATAATTCTCTTTGCTATATACAGTAGCACCTTATTTATCCATTCTAAATGTAATGGTTTGTATCTACTAACCCCATACTCCCAGTCCATCCCTCCTTCTCCCCTCCGCTTTGGAAACCACAACTCTGTTTTCTATGTCTATGGGTCTGTTTCTGTTTCATAGATACGTTCATTTCAGTCACATTTTTTAGATTCCACATATAAATTAAATCATATAAGGGTATTCGTCTTCCCTTTTCAGTATCAGAATCTATTTAATCCCTTGTTAAGGTATTTGATAATAGAACTCTTTTTTGAAGTAGCATTTCCTAGGACTTAGATATCCCAGAAGAAGCATTGTGTGAAACACATATTTAAAACTCCATTCCTGGAGTTCCCTGGTGGCCTAGCAGGTTAAAGATCTGACATTGTCGGGAGTTCCCGTCGTGGCAGAGTGGTTAACAAATCCGACTAGGAACCATGAGGTTGCGGGTTCGGTCCCTGCCTTTGCTCAGTGGGTTAACGATCTGGCGTTGCCGTGAGCTGTGGTGTAGGTTGCAGACGCAGCTCGGATCCCACGTTGCTGTGGCTCTAGCGTAGGCCGGTGGCTACAGCTCCGATTCAACCCCTAGCCTGGGAACCTCCATATGCCACGGGAGCGGCCCAAGAAATAGCAACAACAACAACAACAACAAAAAGACAAAAGACAAAAAAAAAAAAAAAGATCTGACATTGTCACTGCTATGGCTCAGTCACTGCTGTGGCACGGGTTTGAACCCTGACCTGGGACCTTCCACATGCTACAGCTGCGGCCCAAAAAAACAACTCCATTCCTATATATGTATGGTTATATGTATGATTTTGAATCAGATCTTCATCTTGTTGGCTTCTGAGTCTGATAGATATTTAATACTTTGATTTCCAGGAAATAATAGTGGTGCTTCCATTCTAATTTTTTTAATTCCACCTGTCATCAAATTAAATAGATTTTGCAAAATCCAAGAAAATTTGTATCAGTTTTGAGTCTTGCTGATCCTAATGGTATGTTCTTAAGATTAATGCACAGATAATTTTTTACATCAGAGGAGCAGTGAAATGTGAACTATCCCTTCATAAGTATGCACTCAAATCCTCTACTCTAAATTTAGAATTTACCTGCTGTGTCATTTGTTTGAAATAATAACCCCATTAACTTCAATAAAACATGCAAACCCAAATCAAATTAGATATTACCTGCTGCTGTTCTTTTTATCAACCATTTTCTTTCCTTTGAAGAGTGGATATGGCTACAAGAAGAGAGATTGCTAATATTAACAAGACTCAGAGAAGCCAAACGCTGAATGTTATAACTGAATTTGAGTACTATAAAGGATGAAAATATTGAGCCTCTCCAATTTACCCTAATTTGCATAGTCAGCACATCTTACTGTGGTTGGGACTCAGAAAAAAAACAAATAGAGAAAAGTAAGACATTTCTGTGTGGGAAAATGGGGACTAGCATCAAAGAGACCTAGATTCAAAATCTAACTTATTCTTTGCATGAACTTGAATTTCTTAACCTCTCTGGGCTCAGTTTCCTCATCTGTAAAAATGGGGCTAATAATACAAACCTTACCATACTATTTTAAAGTTTAAATAAGAAAACACACATTAAACACCAAGAGTAGTACCTGTAACATAATGTAACACAGTAGATGCTCAATAATATTGGTTTTCTTCTATCCTCTCTAATCTACCTACAATTCCCACTGATAGTTGCTCAGCCCTTCATTCTGTTGTCAGACATCCTTGCCCACAAAATACACTTAACTTTGCTGTAGATCATAAACCAGGAGGTCAGAAAACTGTCTTCTACAGGTTAAATCTGGCTGACCACCTTGGTTTTGTAAGTAAAGTTCCATTTGGACACACCAATACCCATTTTGTTTGCATTTTGCCTGTGGCTGCCAGTGACAGATTTGAGCAGCTGTGACAGAAATTATACGTCCTAGTTGTCTGTTGCTGCTGTAAGAAATGACCACTAACACTTGCTGACATACACATTCATCATCTTACACTTCTATAGGCTCAGGGTCTGACACAAGTCTCACTGGACTAAAATTAAGGTGTCAGTAGGACTATATTGCTTTCTGGAGCCTCCAGGAGACACACAATTTCCTTGGATTCTCCAACTTTTAGATGCTGCCTGAGCTCATTAGCTCTGGCTTCCTTCCTCTATCTTCAAAACCAGAAACAATAGGCTGAGGCCTTCTCACATCTCACATAATATCACTCTAATCTTCCCTTCTGCCTCTCTCTTCCGCTTTAAGGAAATTTATGATTACATTGGGCCCACTCAGATAATCCAGGACAATTATAACCTTCCTGGATCAGCTGATTAGCAACCCTGATTCCATTTGCAGCCTTAATTTCCCTTTGCTATGTAACATAGCATATTCCCAATTCTCTGGGTTTAGTAGGTGGATATCTTTGGGGACCACTATTCTTTCCACCACACCATATAATCCACAAAATCTAAAATACTTACTGTCAACCCTTTACATATGAAAAGTTTCTGACTTCTATCCTAAATTTTAACCCAAGCCTAAGAACCTAAGTATATATAGAACAACTATTACTATAAAAATAAGAGTAACTTTTCACCAGGTAGCTATAATAAAAAGACGAGCAAGATAAAGTTCCTGACCCCACTGGCAGATAAATACACAAGAACTCCTAATAAAAATCATAAATCTGTATGTTCATAGCATTACTATTTACAATAGCCAGACCTGAAAACAACTTAAATGTCCATCAACAGATGAATGGATAAAGAAGATGTGGTTACATACGCACAATGGAATATTACTCAGCTATATAAAAAGAGTAGCATAATGCCATTTGCAGCAGCATGGATGGAACTAAAGATTATAATACTAAATGAAATCAGAAGGAGAAAGACAAATATCATGTCATCTATACATGGAATCTAAAAAATGACATGAATGAACTTATCTATGAAATGGACTCACAGACATAGAGAACAGACTTGTGGTTGCCAAGGGGGATGAGGGTGGAGGCAGACTGGATCGGGAGTTTGGGCAGATGCAAACTATTGTACATAGAATGGATAAACAACAAGGTCCTACTATATTGCACTAGGAACTACATACTCAATACCCTGTAATTAACCATAGTAGAAAATAATATTAAATGAATAAACAAATAAATCACTTTAAAAATTTAATAGTACCTAAAAGTTAAGAGTGAGAACTTAGTAGTGGGATAAATCCAAGTTTGAATCATAGCTCTTTTAATTACTAGCTGGGTCCTTTTATAAATCAACCACCCTGTGCATGAATTTCTGTATCTGTTCAAATATGTCATATGGTTGCTATGAAGATTAAATGCATGTCATGTGCTTAGCACACAGGCACATCTCAGAGATATTGCTGGTTTGGTTCCAGCCACCACAATAAAGCCAATATGGTAATAAAGCAAATCACATAAACTTTTTGGTTTCCCAGTGCAAACCTGAACTATGCTTACACTATATTATAGCCTGTTAAGTGTGCAATAGTATTATATCTAAAAAATAAAATACATACCTTAATTTAAATGCACTTTACTGCTAAAAATGCTAACCATAATCAGGCTCAGGCCTGAGTGTAATCGTTTTGCTGGTGGAGGGTCCTGCCTTGGTGTTGATGGCTGCTAACTGATCAGGGTGGTGGTTGCTGAAAGTTGGGGTGACTATGGAAATTTCTTTAAATAAGACAAAAATTAAATTTGCTTCATTGATTTACTTTTCTTCTCACCAACCATTTCTCTGTAGAATAGAGTACAGTTTGATAGGATTTGACCCACAGTAGAACGTCTTTCAAAACTGGAGTCAATGCTCTCAAACTCTGCTGCTTTGTCAACTAAGTTTATGTAAGTTCTAAATCTCTTATTGTCATTTCAACAGTCTTCACCAGGAATAGATTCCACCTCAAGAAACCATTTTCTCTGCTCATTCGTAAGAAGCAACTTCTCATCTATTATTTTTATTATGAAATTGTAGCAATTCAGTCACATCTTTAGGTTCCACATTTAATTATAGTTCTCAGGCTATTTCTACCACATCTGCAGTTACTTCCTCCACTGAAGTCTTGAACCCTCAAATTCATCAATGAGGTTGGAATCAACTGATATTTTAACTTGTTCCTATGAATTACAAACGTATTTAATGGCATCTAGAGTGGGGCAAATCCTTTCTAGAAAGATTTTTAACATACTGTTGTTCAGATCCATCAGAAGAATCACTATCTGTGGCAGCTATAGCCTTATGAAATACATTTCTTAAGTAAGTCTTGAAAGTCAAAATTACTCCTTGTTCATGGGCTGCAGAATGGATGTTGTGTTAGGAGGCATGAAAACAACATTCGTCTCATTGTACATCTCCATCAGAGCCCCTGGATGACCAGGTGCTTGTCAATGAGTACTGCATTTTGAAAGAAATCTTTTTTTTTTTTTTTTTTGCCCAAGTGGCAGATCTCACCAGTGGGCTTAAAATATTCAGTAAACCATGTTTTAAACAGATGTACTGTCATTCAGACTTTGATGTTCTGTTTATAGAGCACAGGCAGAGTAGATTTATCACAATCCTTAAGGGCCCTAGGATATGTGGAACAGCAAATGAGAACTGGCTTCAGTTTATAGTCACCGGCTGCATTAGCCCCTAACAAGAGAGTCACCCTGCCCTTGGAAACCAAGCATTGATTCCTCCTCTACAACTATGAAAGTCTTAAATGGCACCTTCTTTCAACAGAAGGTTCTTTGTCTACACTGAAAATCTGTTGTTTAGTTTAGCCACCTTCATTACTTATCTCAGATAGATCTTCTGGATAACTTGTTGTAGCATCCACATGGGCACTAGCCGCTTCATACTCTACTTTTATAGCAATGCTTTCTTTCCCTTAAATCTCATGAACCAGCCTCTGCTACCTCCAAGCTTTTCTTCAGCAACCACTTCATCTCTATCAGCCTTCATAGAACTGAAGAGAGATAGGGTCTTGCTCTGTATTAAGGGAAAGTTGCAGCTGGTTTGATCTTCTACCCAGACCACTAAAATTTTCTCAATATCAGCAATAAGGCTGTTTCACTTTCTTATCATTCATGTGTTCACTGGAGTACTTTTAATTTCCTTCAAGAACTTTTCCTTAGCATTCACAACATGGCTATAGCAGTTTGGTGCAAGAGGCCTAGCTTTTGTCCTGCTATAGCAGTTGGTGCAATATGCCTTCCTCACTATGCTTCATAATTTCTAGCTTTTTTAAATCATTTTTTTTAAGTTTTAGCGAAGTAGAGTTGTTTACAAGGTTTTGGTAATTCCTGCTGTACAACAAAGTATTCAGTTATACATGTACACATACCCATTCTTTTTCAGATTCTTTTCCCATATAGACCATCACAGAATATTGGGTAGAGGTTTAATATAAACTGAGAAATGTGAGACCTCCCTTTCCACTTGAACACTTAGAGGCCACTGTAGGGTTATTGATTGGCCTAATTTCAATATCATTGTATCTCAGGAAATAGGGAGGCATAAGAAGAAAAAGAGACATAGGGAATATGGTCTGTCAGTAAAGCTGCTAGAAGATACACATTTATCAATTAAGTTCACCATTTTATATGGGTGTGGTTCTTGGTGACCAAACCAATTATAACAGTAACATCAAAGATCACTGGTCACAGATCACCGTAACAAATATGTAATAATGAAAAAGTTTGGAATATCACCAGAATTACCAAAATGTGACACAGCAACATGAAGTGAGCAAATGCTGTTGGAAAATGGCACAAATATGGAGTTCCCTTGCGGCTCAGTGGGTTAAGGATCCAGCTGCAGTGGCTCAGGTCACTGCTGGGGAATGGGTTCAGTCCCTGACCTGAGAACTTCCACATGTCACAGGTGTAGCCAAAAAAAAAAGTGAAAAACATTACCAATAGAATTGCTCAACACAGAAATGCCATAAACCTTCAGTTTCTTAAAAAAAAAAAAAATGTAGTACCTGCAAAGTGCAATAAGGTGAAGCACAATAAAACAAGGTACCCCTGTAGTTTCTGGCACATAGTAAGTTCCATAAATCTTAGTTGTAAATGTGATAAGATAGAGGTTCCAAGGAAAATTGGAAAATTGGAAATTAGGAAAATTGCCCTGTTCTCACTCAAGGATCTATCTGACGAGACATCTCAGAAAGATCAAAGAGTATGGCTGAATTATTTTTTTAAACCTAGTATTCTTAACCTCCTGCTGAAGATGTCAATCAAAGTTACCAATTGAAACAACCAATTCATCCTTCTTCATGCTGCCTGAAGTCCAGCCAGTAGATGATTTCACCATCCCATCCATGGCTGCTTACAATTAAAGGAAAATTTGTATTACTGGCTTGGACTAACCAATGAGTAAGGGATTGGGAGATAGGACTAGAGGGCAGCTTCAAGTTATTCGGATATCCTAAACTGAAGCCACCAGGGGTCCCAGGTCAGGACCTAGAGAACTACATTTACCCAGGCAAAAGGATCTTCTCTGGGTGTTGGAGGGTTCCATATTATTCCAAATAGCAAAACATAAATGTTTGCTTTTTAATCCCATAAGAAAGATTTTTCCCTTAAATATGAGTAATTTGTTGAGCTAACAGGAACTATAGAAGAGGATCATATAACCCAAGTCCCTTCTCCCCATCTCCCACTAAGAACAGAAGACACAAGGCTGAGAGTATGTGCAGAAAAAAAGAGAAAACCACTGCTTCTTGCCTGGGAAATTAAATAAAGAGTAGCTATTTTTGCTTAAGTTTGACCACCCCACATTCACCCAAAGTGGGTATCTAGGCAGGCCAAATATTCCTGATAACTCTTCTTCCCTATCCTTTCTGCTCAGATGGTTTCATTTGGGGAAGTGCCTAGAATGATCTATTATTCCTCAGATGGAAAAAAACGAGAAGAAAAAGTTAAGGAGAAACTGCCCACCTCAGCCCCCTGAGGAGTGTGGTCAGGCCAGTCCCCATCCTGGGTTCAAGCTGATCCAGTCACCACCTAAGCATCTCAAGCTCTGGCCAAGATTCTACTCTGCCTTCTTCAGCAGATTTGAGGCTTACAGGGGGACAACTGTCCTGGAAGAGAATGTAGAATCTTTAGTATACAGGTCTCATGAACAAAACCCAGCCACAGGGCTATAGTGCCCTAGTGGAAATCTAAGCCAGGCTGTGGGCATAGCTTGATTTATAACTTTTAAATATGTAGACAGGTGGCTGGTGAGCCTCCATCTATACCCTTGCCCTGGACTTTGCAAATGTTAAAGGAGGATGGCTCACATGTCGCCTCCCTGCAAAGCACCCACCTCTGAGTTCCCTTTCTCAACTGTGCTACTAGGGATAGATTCTGAACCAAAAATGACTATACCTCTGACACAAGGAGGAAGTAGTGACTGAGATCATGATGGTTTTCCAAGGCCGACATTCTGCATCTTTGCTGACACATACACCCTTATAACAAGCATCCTGTTGTTTAATAGCAATCCAGCTCTTCTTGGTTGGGGGACAGATTAGGATTGTTACCTTTGCTTTTAGCAAACCTATAAGAGGAAATATGAATTCATGTCAGCTGGAAAGTCAAATACTAAAAGCAAAATCTAATTCAATACGGCCAGACTATAAATACGTATTGAAGAAATATGAAGAGTTGAATTTCTATGATCAAAAATGTGTTATTTTCCATATATTGAAGGTGGGCAGTGGGGAAAAAAGGGAACAAAAATAAATATGTTTAAAATAAGAGGCTGCCTTGCACTTTAAGATATGTCTTCAGCTATTAATTAATTGCTTCATCAATGCAGTAAGATCCAGGCAGCTTAAGGGAAGAAAATTAACCCTTAAGAGGTGGGTGGGTCTCTACAAAAGGATTCTATCCTGCTGATAGGTCAACAACCCTTTCAGCTGCAGCTGCCTCAGTGGGTTCAGGAGAGGAATCAGAATGGAACTACATACAAGGACATTACAGAAAATTGACATCCAAAAGATTCTAGAGAGAGATTAAACTGACTTAGTCCTTCAAAACTATAATCTGAAAAGACATATTCACCCCTATGTTCATAGCAGCACTACTCACAATAGCCAAGACACAGAAACAACCTAAGTGTCCATCACCAGATGAACAGATAAAAATGATGTGATACATATATACAATAGAATACTACTCAGATATTTTAAAAAGAATGAAATAATGCCATTTACAGCAACATGGATGGACCTAAAGATTATCATACTAGGTAAAATAAATCAGAAAGGGAAAGACGAATACCATATGATATCACTTATATGTGGAATCTAAAATATGACACAAATGAACTTATCTACAAAACAGAAACAAACTCACAGACATAGAGAACAGACTTGTGATTGCCAAGGGAGCAGGGTTGAGGGAGGGATGGACTGAGAGTTTGGGAGTAGCAGATGCAAACTATTTCACATAGACTGGATAAACAACAAGGTCCTACTGTATACAGCACAAGGAACTATATTCAATATCAATGGAAAAGAATATAAAAAAGAATATATAATGAACATATAACTGAATAACTCTGCTACACAGCAGAAATTTCAACACTGTAAACCAAATATACTCCAATAATTTTTTTTAAATGACTCAATCCTTGGTCCTAACAATGGTCTGCCAATAGAAAGAGAGCACTTTTAGAAGAAATTTTGAGAAATTTTTTCAAAGTATTTTTGCATTAAGGTAAATTTAATAGCCTTGGTAAAGGCTATTTGAAATAGACTTTTAAAGGATTTTGAAAAGATTATTTTTGAGTTATACAATTTTACTTTGGTTTGTTCAATTCGGCAAACATCTATTTGAACACCAACTGGGTAGCTAAAATGTGGGCTTTGTGATTTAAAACACCACAAATAACATAAGCCCCTACCTGCAAGGAATCCATTTTCTAACAGGAAGTGAAGCCCAGAGATAAGTAGAGAGAGAGAAAGACATGACCCAAGCGAGGTCATTTAACCTAGTCTGACTCCTTGCCATATGGACAGAAACTAATACAGGGTTGAGCTCACTATTATTTGTGTGATGGAATAAACCAACCAGACCTCCTTACTAACTCCCATCTACCAGTTTTAATCAGAAGCAGACTTAGAGAGATGGGATTAAGATGGCAGAGTAGGACTGGAGCTCACTTTCTCTCATAAAAGCAACAAAATTATAACCAACTGCTGAACAACCTTCAACAAAATAGACTGCAATCTATCAAAAAAAGATATCCTACTCCAGAAGACAAAGAGGAGGCCACATCAAGAGGGGCAACTATGCAATATAACCAACCCCATACCCACCGGGTGGGCAGCCCACAGACGGAAAAGTCACTATATCACAGAGACACACCTATGGGAGTGAGAGTTCTGAGCCCTACATCAGGTTCCCATGCCTAGGGATCTGGCATTGGGAGAAGGAGACCCCAGAGCATTTAGTATTGAAGACCAGTGTGGCTTGTGTGCAGAAGCTCCACAGGACTAGAGGAAATGGAGACCCCATTCTTGAAAGTTGCACACAGGCTTTCATGTGCACTGGGTTCCAGGGCAAAGCAGAGACTCCATAGGAATCTGGGTCAGACCTGACTGCAGTTCTTGGAGGATCTCCTGGGAAAACAGGAGGTGACTGTGGCTGGTTGTGGAAGAATGACACTGGAGGCAAAGGTCTCAGGAATAATCATCAGCATGTGCTCCTCTTGAGGGGGCTGTTTTCAAAAAATCTGGCCCCACCCATCAGCAAACAGGCTACTTAAAGACTTCCCAGGCACACAGTTGACTCTAATCTCACCTGCAGACAAAGCCCCACCCACCACAGGGATAAGAATCAACTCCACCTACTGGTGGGCAGGCACCAGTCCCTCCCATCAGGAAGCTTACAGCAAGCTCCCCTACCAATTTCAGCCACAAGGGGAAGCAGACATCAGAAGCAAGAGAAGCTACAACTCTATTGTCTGCAAAAAAGGAGACCACATCAAAAATCTATACAAAATGAAAAGGCAGAGAATTATGTCTCAGGTAAGGGAGGAAAAAAAAACAGGTAAGTGATCTGGAGATTATCAACCTCCATGAAAAAGACTTTAGACTGATGATAGTGAATATGATCCAAGATCTTGGAAATAAACTGGAGGCAGAAATTGATAAATTATGAGAAACACTGAGTAAAGAAATACAAGATTTAAGTACTAAGCAAGCAGAGATGCAAAATAAAATAACAGAAATAAAAAATTCATTAGAAGCAACCAAAAGCAGAATACAGGAGGCAGAACAAACAGGCGAGGTGAGAGACAGACTAGTGGAAATCACTGGTGCAGAACAGAAAAGAGAAAAAAGATTGAAAAGATACAAAAACTAAGGCAACTCCAGGAAAAAGTTAAATGCACCAACATCTGTATTGTATGGGGTGCCAAAAGAAGAGAGAGAGAAAGGGACAGAAAAAAAAATATTTGAAGAGGTAATAAACAAAAACCTCCCTAAAATGGGAAAGGAATCACTCACTTAAATACAGGAAGCACAGTAAGTACCATATAAAATAAACCCAGTGAGGAACACCCCAAGACACATATTAATCAACCTGACCAAAATTAAAGACAAAGAGGAAATACTGAAAGTAGCTAGGGAAAAGAAAATAATAACATAAAAGGGAACCCCAAAAAGGTTATCAGTCAATTTATCAGCAGAAACTCTGCAGTCCAGAAAGGAGTGGCACAATATACTTAAAATGATGAAAGGAAAAAACCTCCAACCAAGATTACTCTACCCAGCAAGGCTATCATTCATATTTGAAGGAGAAATCAAAAACTTTATAGACAAGCAAAAGCTAAGAGAATTCAGCACCACTAAACCAGCTTTACAACAATACTAAAGGAAATTCTCTAGATGGAAAAGAAAACGCCACAACTAGAAACAAAAATACTACAAATCACAAGGATCACCAGTAAAGCATACATATAGTAAAAGTAGAAAATCATCCACACACAACTATGATACCAAGATCAGAAATTATGAGACGAGGAAGATACGAATGAAGAACACTGGAGATGCACTTGAAACTAAGAGAACAACAACTTAAAGCAATCTTGTATATATAGAGACTCCTATATTAAAACTTCAGGGTAACTGCAAACCATAAATCTACAATAGATGCAGACACAAATAAGAAAAAATAATCCAAAGACAACACTAAAGATAGTCATTAAACCACAAGAGAAGAAGGAAAAAGACCAACAAAAACAAATCCAAAACAGTTAATAAAATGGCAATAAGAACATACATATCAATAATTACCTTAAATGTTAATGGAATAAATGCCCCAACCAAAATACATAGACTGAATGAATGGATACAAAAATAAGACCCATATATCTGCTGTCTTCAAGAGACCCACTTCACTTCTAGGTACACATATAAACTGAAAGTGAGAGGATGGAAGAAAATAGTCCATGCAAATGGGAATCAAAAGAAAGCTGGAGTAGCAATACTCATAACAGACAAAATAGACCTTAAAGAATAAGAGATGAGGAGTTCCTGTCATGGTGCAGTGGTTAACGAATCCGACTAGGAACCATGAGGTTGCGGGTTTGATCCCTGCCCTTGCTCAGTGGGTTAATGATCCGGTGTTGCTGTGAGCTGTGGTGTAGGTCACAGATGCAGCTTGGATCCCACATTGCTGTGGCTCTGGCATAGTCCAGTGGCTACAGCTCTGATTAGACCCCTAGCCTGGGAAACTCCATATGCCGTGGGAGTGGCCCAAGAAATGGCAAAAAGATGAAAAAAAAAAAAAGAATAAGAGATGAAGAAGGACATTACATAATGATCAAAGGATCAATCCAAGAAGAAGATGTAACAATTGTAAATATATATGCACCCAACATAGGATCACCTCAGTATACAAGGCAACTGCTAACAACCTTAAAAAGAGAAATTGACAATAACACGATTATAGTGGGGGACTTTAACACCCTGCTTACAGAAATGGACAGATCATCCAGACAGAAAATCAACAAGGCTACACAGGCCCTAAGTAATGCAATACACCAGATGGACTTAATAGTTATTTCTAGAACATCCAAAAGCAACAGAACACACATTCCTCTCAAGTACACATGGAACACACTCTAGGATTGATCACATTTTGGGCCACAAATCAAGCCTCAGTAACTTTAAGAAAATCGAAATCCTATCAAGCATCTTTTCCAACCCCAATGCTATATAACTGAAAATTAGCAAAAAGAAAAAAACACTGCAAAAAACACAAACACATGAAGCCTAAACAACATGCTACTAAACAACCAATGGATCACTGAAGAAATCAAAGAGAAAATTAAAAAATACCTAGAAGCAAATGACAACAAAGACACGACACTCCAAAACCCATGGGAAGCAGTAAAAGTAGTTCTAAGAAGGAAGTTTATAGCAATACAAGCCTACCTCAGGAAATAAAAAGCTCAAATAACAACCTAACTTTGTATCTAAAGCAATTAGAGAGAAAACAGACAAGACCTAAAGTTAGCAGAAGGAGTGAAACCATAAAGATCAGAGCAGAAATAAATGAAATAAAAACAAAGAAAACCATAGAAAAGATCAATGAAACTAAAAGCTGATTCTTTGAAAAGATCAACAAAATTGCTAAACCCTTAGCCAGATTCATCATTGACAAAAGAGAGAGGACTCAAAATCAATAAAATTAGAAATAAAAAAGGAGAAATTACAACAGACATCACAGAAATACAAAGGATCATAAGAGACTATTACAAGCAACTATATGCCAATAAAATGGACAACCTAGAAGAAATGGACAAATTCTTAGAAAAGTACAATCTTCCACGACTAAACCAAGACAAAATAGAAAAGATGAAGAGACCAATCATAAGTACTGAAATTGAAACTGTGATTTAAAAACTTCCAGGAGTTCCCGTTGTGGCTCAGCAGAAACGAATCTGGCTAGTATCCATGAGGACGCAGGTTCAATCCCTGGCCTTGCTCAGTGAGCTGAGCTGTGGTGTAAGTCACAGACACAGCTCAGATCTGGGGTTGCTGTGGCTGTGGTGCAGGCTAGTGGCTACAGTTCTGATTTGATCCCTAGGCTGGGAACTTCTGTGGGCCATGGGTGCAGCCCTAAAAAAGACAAAAAGAAAATTTAAATTAAAAAATAAAATAAAAAACTTCCAATAAACAAAAGTCAGGACCAGGAGTTCCTGTCATGGCTCAGTGGTTAACGAATCCAACTAAGAACCATTAGGTTGCAGGTTCAATCCCTGGCCTCACTCAGTGGGTTAAGGATCCAGCATTGCCATGAGCTGTGGTATAGGTCACAGACACGGCTCAGATCCCATGTTGCTGTGGCTGTGGCATAGGCCAGTGGCTACAGCTCTGGTTAGACTCCTAGCCTGTGAACCTCCATATGTCATGGTGCAGCCCTAGAAAAGAACAAAAAATAAATGAATAAATATTTTTAAAAAAGAAAAAAAAGTCCACAACCAGATGGCTTCACAGGCAAATTCTATCAAACATTTAGAGAAGAACTAACGCCTATCCTTCTGAAACTACTCCAAAAAATGGCAGAGGAAGTAACACTCCTAAACTCATTCTATGAAGCCACCATCACCTTGATACCAGAATCAAAGATACCATGAAAAAAAGAAATTACAGGCCAATTTCACTGATGAACAGAGATGCAAAAATCCTCAACAAAATACTAGCAAACCAATGCAACAATATGTTAAAAGCATTGTACAACATGATCAAGTGGGATTTATCCCAGGGATGCAAGGATTCTTCGACATCTGAAAGTCAATCAGTGTGATATACCACATTAACAACCTGAAGAATAAAAACCATATGATCCTCTCAATAGATGCAGAAAAAGCCCTTGACAAAATCCAACACCCATTTCTGATAAAAACCCTTCAGAAAATGGGCATAGAGGACCATACCTCAACATAATAAAGGCCACACAAGACAAACCCACAGCTAACATCATTCTCAATGGTGAAAAGTTGAAAGAATCCCCACTAAGATCAGGAACAAGACAAGGATGTCAACTCTCGCCACCACTACTCAACATAGTTTTGGAAGTCCTAGCCACAGCAGTCAGAGAAGAAAAAGAAATAAAGAATCCAAATTGGAAAGGAAGAAGTAAAACTCATTATTTTCAGATGACATCTATACCTAGAAAATCCTAGAGATACTACCAGAAAACTGTTAGAGCTCATCAATGAATTTGGTAAAGGTGCAGGATACAAAATTAATACACAGAAATCGACTGCATTTATATATGCTAACAACAAAAGATCAGAAAGAGTGATTCGTGAAACAATCCCATTTACCACCACATCAAAAAAGATAAAGTACCTAGGAATAAACCTACCCAAAGAGATGAAAGACCTATACTCTGAAAACTATAAGATGCTAATAAAAGAAATAAAAGATGATACAGATGGAAAGACATACCATGCTCTTGGATTAGAAGAACGACAAAATAAATATACTACCCAAGGCAATCTACAGATTCAATGCAATCCCTATCAAATTACCAAGGACATTTTTCACAGAACTAGAACAAAATATCTTAAAGATTGTCTGAAAGTCCAAAAGACCCAGAATAGCCAAAGCTAACCCAAGAATGAAAAATGGAGCTGGAAGAATCAGGCTCCCTGGCTTCATACTATAATACAAAGCTATAGTCATCAAAATAGGATGGTACTGGAACAAAATCAGATAAATGGTACAAGATAGAAAGCCCAGAATTAAACTCACGCACCTACAGTCAACTAATCATATTTGATTTCTCCTTCAAATATGAATGATAGCCTTGCTGGGTAGAGTAATCTTGGTTGGAGGTTTTTTCCTTTCATCATTTTAAGTATATTGTGCCACTCCTTTCTGGACTGCAGAGTTTCTGCTGATAAATTGACTGATAACCTTTTTGGGGTTCCCTTTTATGTTATTATTTTCTTTTCCCTAGCTACTTTCAGTATTTCCTCTTTGTCTTTAATTTTGGTCAGGTTGATTAATATGTGTCTTGGGGTGTTCCTCACTGGGTTTATTTTATATGGTACTTACTGTGCTTCCTGTATTTAAGTGAGTGATTCCTTTCCCATTTTAGGGAGGTTTTTGTTTATTACCTCTTCAAATATTTTTTTTCTGTCCCTTTCTCTCTCTCTTCTTTTGGCACCCCATACAATACAGATGTTGGTGCATTTAACTTTTTCCTGGAGTTGCCTTAGTTTTTGTATCTTTTCAATCTTTTTTCTCTTTTCTGTTCTGCACCAGTGACAAAAGAGGCAAGGATATACAATGAAGAAAAGAGAGTCCCTTCAATAAGTCATGCTGGGAAAACTGGACAGCTACATATAAAGAATGAAATTAGAACACTTCTTAACACCATACACAAAAATAAATTCAAAATGGATTATAGAGATAAATATAAGACCAGACACTATAAAACTCTTAGAGGAAAACATAGGCCAAACACTCTCTGACATAAACCCCAGCAATATCTTCTCAGTTCCACCTCCTAGAGTAAAGACAATAAAAACAAAAACAAATAAATGGGACCTAATTAAATTTAAAAGTTTCTGCACAGCAAGGGAAACCCTAAACAAAATGAAAAGACAGCCTACAGAATGGGAGAAAATATTTGCAAATGAAGCAACTGACAAGGGATTAATCTCCAAAATTTACAAACAACTTCTGCAGCTCAATACCAAAAAAGCAAACAACCCCATCAAAAAAGGGGCAGAAGATCTAAACAGACAATTCTCCAAAGAAGACAAACAGATGGCCAAAAAACACATGAAAAGAAGTTCAACATCACTAATTATTAGAGAAATGCAAATGAAAACCACTATGAGGTACCACATTACACCAGCCAGAATGGCCATCATCAAAAATTCTACAAACAGTAAGTGCTAGAGAGGGTGTAGAGAAAAGGGAATGTTGGTGGGACTATAAATTGGTGCAACTCAGTATGGAAAATAGTATGGAGATCCCTCAAAAAACTAAAACTAGAATTACCATTTGATCCAGCAATCCCACTCCTGGGCATCTATCCAGAGAAAACCATAACTCGAAAAGATACACATACTCCAGTGTTCATCACAGCACTATATACAACAGCCAAGACATGGAAGCAACCTAAATCTCCATCAACAGAGGAATGGATAAAGAAGATGTGGTACATACACACAATGGACTATTACTCAGCCATTAAAAGGAAAGAAATCATGGCATCTGCAGAAACATGGATGGACCTAGAAATTATCATGCTAAGTGAAGTTAGATAGTGAGACACCAACGTCATATGCTATCACTTATATGTGGAATCTAAAAAAGGATACAATGAACTTCTTTGAGGAACAGATACTGACTTACAGACGTTAAAAAATATATGTTTTCTCAACAAGCAAGATGAAGAAGCTGAGAAACCACCCCCGGTCAAACCAACAGGAGAACTCACCTAAAACAGTCAACAATGAAACAGATCTCTGCAGTCTGACAGACCTGGAGTTCAAAAGAGAAACAGTGAAAATACTGAAGGAATTAAGAGAAGATATGAACAGTAATGCAGATACCCTCAGAAAGGAACTAAAAAATATAAGGAGGAGCCAAGAAAAACTAGAACATTCATTTGCAGAGATGCAAACTAAACTAAGGGCAGTAAAAACCAGAATGAATAATGCAGAAGAACAAATCAGTGATATGGAAGATAGAATAATGGAAATCACTCAATCCGGTCAACAGACAGAAAACCAAATCAAAAAACTGGAAAGCAATATAAGAGACCTATGGGATAATATAAAGCAGGCCAATCTACGCATAATAGGAATTCCAGAAGGAGTAGAAAAAGATAAGGGGATGGAAAATATATTTGAAGAAATTATCGCTGGAAACATCCCAAATCTAAAGGATACTGGGTTCAAGATACAAGAAGCACAGAGGGCCCCAAACAAACTGAACCCAAACAGACCCACACCAAGACACATCATAATGAAAATGGCAAAAGTTAGTGATAAAGAGAGGATCCTAAAGGCAGCAAGAGAAAAACAGAATGTTACCTACAAGGGAACCCCCATAAGAATATCAGCTGACTTCTCTACAGAAACACTACAGGCCAGGAGGGAATGGCAAGAGATATTTAAAGTGCTCAAAGAAAAAAAATATGCAACCTAGAATACTCTATCCAGCAAGAATATCATTTAAAATAGAAGGGGAAATAAAAATTTTTTCCAACAAACAAAAGCTTAAAGAATACAGCAACACAAAACCCAGGTTAAAGGAAATATTGAAAGGGCTTCTCTAAACCAAAAAGAAAGGAAGGAAAGGGAAGAAAAAGCAAAGAAAAAAAGAAGAAGAAGAAGAGGAAGAACTAGGACTGAGGAAACTGCAGTCAGAGAGCAGTCACTCAAATTAGCCAGCATACAGATTTAAACATGAACATGCTTCAAACAAAATAAAATTAAAAAGAAAAAAATTAAAAAGAGTCATCAAAACCATAAAATGTGGGCAAGGGATGTTAGGAAGTAAATAACCCTTTTTGTTTGTTTGTTTGTATGTTTCTCTTCTTAATTTTAATATAGTAAGGAAGTGTTTGAACTTACAGGACCATCAGGCTAAAACACACAATTATGGGAAGGGGTTAGCATACTTAAAAAACAGGGCAACCACAAGCCAAAACCAAATATTGCATTTGCAAAAAATGAAAAAAAAAAATACACTCAAGCAGATAATAACAGGAGACCATCCAACCAAAAAAAAAAAAAAAAAGAAAGAAAGGAAGAATGGAGAACCATAGAATCAACTGGAACACGAGGCTCAAATGGCAATAAATAATCATCTATCAATTATCACCTTAAATGTCAATGGACTGAACGCCCAAATCAAAAGACACAGAGTGGCTGAGTGGATAAAAAGGCAAAAACCTTCAATATGCTGCCTACAAGAAACTCACCTTAGGACAAAAGATACATATAGATTGAAAGTGAAAGGGTGGGGAAAAATATTTCACGCCAATAGACATGACAGAAAAGCAGGAGTCGCAACGCACATATCAGACAAAATAGACTTTAAAACAAAAGACATAAAGAAAGACAAAGAAGGACACTACTTAATGCTTAAGGGATCCATCCAAGGAGAGGATGTTACTATTGTCAACATATATGCCCCAAATACAGGAGCACCCAGATACATACAACAAATATTAACAGACATAAAGGGAGATATTGATGAGAATACAATCATAGTAGGAGACCTTAATACCCCCCTCACATCGATGGACAGATCCTCTAGACAGAAAACCAATAAAGCAACAGAGATCCTAAAGGAAACAATAGAAAAGTTAGACTTAATTGATATCTTCAGGACACTACATCCAAAAAAAAGCAGAATACACACTCTTCTCAAATGCTCATGGAACATTCTCAAGAATCGACCACATATTGGGACACAAAGCGAATCTCAATAAATTTAGGAGCATAGAAATTATCTCAAGTATCTTCTCAGACCACAATGCCATGAAATTAGAAACCAACCATGGGAAAAGGAAGGAGAAAAAACCTACTGCATGGAGACTAAACAACATGCTACTAAAAAACCAATGGGTCAATGAGGAAATCAAGAAGGAAATTTAAAAATACCTTGAAACAAATGATAATGAAGACACAACTGCTCAAAATCTATGGGATGCTGCGAAAGCAGTGCTCAGAGGGAAATTTATAGCAATACAGGCCTTTCTCAAAAAAGAAGAAAGATCCCAAATGGACAACTTAACCCTCCACCTAAATGAATTAGAAAAAGAAGAACAAAAAAGGCCTAAAGTCAGCAGAAGGAAGGAAACTATAAAGATCAAAGAAGAAATCAATAAAATAGAGACTCAAAAAGCAATAGAGAAAATTAATAAAACCAAGAGCTGGTTCTTTGAAAAGGTGAACAAAATTGACAAACCCCTGGCCAGACTCACTCAAAAGAGGAGAGAAAGAACCCAAATAACCAAAATTATAAATGAAATAGGAGAAATCACAACGGATACAGCAGAAATACAAAAAAACCATAAGAGAATACTATGAACAACTATATGGCAACAAGCTTGACAATCTGGAAGAAATGGACAATTTTCTAGAATCTTACAGCCTGCCAAAACTGAATCAAGTAGAAACAGACCAACTGAACAGACCGATCACTAGAAATGAAATTGAAGAGGTCATAAAATCACTCCCTACAAATAAAAGTCCAGGACCAGATGGCTTCACAGGTGAATTTTATCAAACATACAAAGAGGAAGTGGTGCCCATCCTCCTGAAACTCTTTCAAAAGGTTGAAGAAGAAGGAATACTCCCAAAGACATTCTATGATGCCACCATCACCCTCATTCCAAAACCAGACAGAGATACCACCAAAAAAGAAAACTATCGCCCAATATCATTGATGAATATAGATGCAAAAATTCTCAACAAAATCTTAGCCAACCGAATCCAACAACATACCAAAAAAATTATACACCATGACCAGGTTGGGTTCATCCCAGGTTCACAAGGATGGTTCAACATATGCAAATCAATCAGCATCATACACCACATTAACAAAAAAAAAGTCAAAAATCATGTGATCATCTCAATAGACGCAGAAAAAGCATTTGAGAAAGTCCAACATCCATTCATGATCAAGACCCTCGCCAAAGTGGGTATAGAGGGAACATTCCTGAATATAATCAAAGCCATTTATGAGAAACCCACAGCAAATATAATCCTCAATGGGGAAAAACTGAAAGCCTTCTCACTCCAATCTGGAACAAGACAGGGATGCCCACTCTCACCACTGCTCTTCAACATCGTTTTGGAAGTCCTAGCCACAGCAATTAGACAAACCAAAGAAATAAAAGGCATCCATATAGGAAGAGAAGAGATCAAACTGTCACTGTATGCAGATGACATGATACTATACATAGAAAACCCTAAGGACTCAACCCCAAAACTCCTTGAACTGATTCATAAATTCAGCAAAGTAGCAGGATATAAGATTAACATTCAGAAGTCAGTTGCATTTCTGTATACCAGCAATGAAATATGAGAAAAGGAATACAAAAATACGATACCTTTTAAAATTGCCCCTCACAAAATCAAATACCTCGGAATACACCTGACCAAGGAGGTAAAGGACCTATATGCCGGGAACTATAAAACTTTAATCAAAGAAATCAAAGAAGATGGAAGGAAATGGAAAGATATTCCATGTTCCTGGATTGGGAAAATCAATATTGTTAAAATGGCCATACTACCCAAAGCAATCTACAGATTCAATGCAATCCCTATCAAATTACCCATGGCATTTTTCACAGAACTAGAACAAACAATCCAAAAATTGATATGGAACCACAAAAGACCCAGAATCACCAAAGCAATCCTGAGAAACAAAAACCAAGCAGGAGGCATAACTCTCCCAGACTTCAAGAAATACTACAAAGCCACAGTCATCAAAACAGTGTGGTACTGGTATCAAAACAGACAGACAGACCAATGGAACAGAATGGAGAATCCGGAAATCAACCCTGACACCTATGGTCAATTAATCTTTGACAAGGGAGGCAAGAACATCAAATGGGAAAAAGACAGTCTATTCAGCAAGCATTGCTGGGAAACCTGGACAGCTGCATGCAAAGCAAGGAAACTAGAACACACCCTCACACCATGCACAAAAATACACTCCAAATGGCTGAAACACTTAAATATACGACAGGACACCATCCAACTCCTAGAAGAAAACATAGGCAAAACACTCTCTGACATCAACCTCATGAATATTTTCTCAGGTCAATCTCCCAAAGCAATCGAAATTAGAGCAAAAATAAACCCATGGGACCTCATCAAACTGAAAAGCTTTTGCACAGCAAAGGAAACCCAAAAGAAAACAAAAAGACAACTTACAGAATGGGAGAAAATAGTTTCAAATGATGCAACCGACAAGGGCTTAATCTCTAGAATACATAAACAACTTATACAACCCAACAGCAAAAAAGCCAATCAATCAATGGAAAAATGGGCAAAAGACCTGAATAGACTGTTCTCCAAAGAAGATATACAGATGGCCAACAAACACATGAAAAAATGCTCAACATCGCTAATTATAAGAGAAGTGCAAATCAAAACTACCATGAGATATCACCTCACACCAGTCAGAATGGCCATCATTAATAAATCCACAAATAACAAGTGCTGGAGGGGCTGTGGAGAAAAGGGAACCCTCCTGCACTGTTGGTGGGAATGGAAACTGGTACAGCCACTATGGAGAACAGTTTGGAGATACCTTAGAAATCTATACATAGAATTTCCATGTGACCCCGCAATCCCACTCTTGGGCATCTATCCGGATAAAACTCTACTTAAAAGAGACACGTGCACCCGCATGTTCATTGCAGCCCTATTCACAATAGCCAGGACATGGAAACAACCCAAATGTCCATCGACAGAGGATTGGATTCGGAAGAGGTGGTATATATACACAATGGAATCCTACTCAGCCATAAAAAAGAATGACATAATGCCATTTGCAGCAACATGGATGGAGCTAGAGAATCTCATCCTGAGTGAAATGAGCCAGAAAGACAAAGACAAATACCATATGATATCACTTATAACTGGAATCTAATATCCAGCACAAATGAACATCTCCTCAGAAAAGAAAATCATGGACTTGGAGAAGAGACTTGTGGCTGCCTGATGGGAGGGGGAGGGAGTGGGAGGGATCGGGAGCATGGGCTTATCAGACACAACTTAGAATAGATTTACAAGGAGATCCTGCTGAATAGCATTGAGAACTTTGTCTAGATACTCGTTGCAACAGAAGAAAGGGTGGGGGAAAAAATATAATTGTAATGTATTCATGTAAGGATAACCTGACCCCCTTGCTGTACAGTGGGAAAATAAAAAAAAAAAGGGAAAAAAAGACAAAATTCAGAAGAAAAAAAAAAAATATATATATATATATGTTTTCTAAATGAGACAGATTAGGGGTTGGGGGGATGGGCTGGGGATCTGAGGTGAAAATGCTGTAAAATTGGGTTGTAATGATCGTCATACAACTATAAATGTAATAAAATTCATTGAGTTCTATAAATAAATAAATAAGCAGACTTAGAATCAAAAATTTAATCAGATCCAGCCAATCCAAGTTGTCACAATTCCCCCTCTCCCTTAAGGTAGTGAAAAGAATACCCATTAGTAGAAAGAAGGGTCAAGAAAAGTCAAGAGATTCTCAGCACAGTAACTAGAGAGTTTGTATTTCATAAGATCAAGGACAAAACCCTGCTGAAAGGAAAAATGTCATTTCTTTACTAAGAAATTGTACTGTACAAACTCTGGGGAAGAATAAGGTTTATATTTACAAGGCCTGCTTGCTTATAGGTGATAACATAAAGAAAATTATTCAGGTCAAGATTCTCAGTGGTCTACCATATGGCAGTGGAATGCAGCAATCCCACTTCTGGTTATATAAACAAAGGAAATGAGATCGGTACCTCAAAGAGATATCTGCATTCCTATTTCATTGCAGCATTACTCAAAACATCTGAGATATGGAATCAACCTAAGTATCTATTGATGAATGAATGGATTTAAAAGTTGTATATATATTAGGAATATTAGCCTAATAAAGAATGAAATCCTACCATTTGTGACAATATGGTTGAACCTGGATGATATTACCCTAAGTGAAATAAGCTAGACACAGAAATAAAAGTGATATCACTTATATGAGGAATCTGAAAAAAAGCTGTACCCAGAAACAGAGAGTCGAAGGGTGGATACCAAGGTTCAGAGAATGGGAAATAGGGAGATGATGGCCAATGGGTCATACTGTTGGTTATAAGATAAATAAGTTCCACAGATCTAATGAACAACATGGTAATAAAGCTAATAGCAATGTATCGTATTCTTGAAATTTTCTAAGCAAGCAGATATTAAGTATTTTCAAAACACACACAAAAAAATGTATGAGATGAAGGATATATTAATTATCTTTATTGCAGTAATCATTTCACAATTATATAATAAAACATCATGCTGTACACCTTAAACAAACAAACAAACAAACAAAAGATTCTCAGTGGTTAAAGGACTAAGGAAGGCCTGTATTACATAATTCAGGAGACCAGATCTCACCTCCTTTCTAGAGCCTGTTTGGATCATAAGCATCAATATGCATCAATCTGTAGTCTGTAGTGTTGCTCAAATTTGCAAGCTACAAGAAAATAGATTTGTAAACTCTAAGGAGTAGGATCCATGTAAGATTCATCCCTTTGCATGGGATAAGTAGAGTGTTCTGAGTGAGGAGGTTGGGGGTCACACACCTAAGAAATGTGAACAGAATAGTTAGCAGCATAAGAAAAGGTGTTTAAGAGGAGAATTAGTTCAGGAGGACCCCATGGTGACATGCTCACCAAGGCCCACACCCAGTAGAAGAGAGGTCTATGTAATCTGGAATTTCAGGCTCTGCTCTCCCACCACAGTGATGTATTTCCAATATCTGCTTGATTCTTTACTAAGGAACAGTTAAGTCTGTGTGCCTGAAGCACAGTGAGGCCAAACAATTCCGAAATGTCAGAGTTTGGAGCAGGGAAAGGTTTATTGCAGGGAGACAGGTGGCTCAAGCCTTAGAAAGGCCAAATTCCTTGAAAGCTTTTAGCAAAATCCATTTATAGGCAAGGTGAGGGAGTGGTGTGGTTAGTTGGTGCAAACTTGTCTATCCTTTGTTCTTGCAGCTGTCCACACAGGTCAGATCATGGTCAGGTCATGATGTTCCTGTAAACCTCCAACAAAACCAATGTTATTCTCTGTTCTGGACACTTAACAAATCTCATAAGCAAAGCAGCAACCATTACCCCTCATTTCACTTGTTCAGGGTCCCAAGGATGGCCTTTTGTCCTCTGAGATCTGGACCCAGGCTAAGAGAGAAGTGGTGCTGGCTGGTCCAGTGGAAGCACTGGACCAGCACTCAGTCTGGGTCCTCCATCCAGTGCCCAGGCCTGGCTGAAAAGGGAGATCTCAGCTGACAGAACCCTCAGGGCAGGGCCCCATACTCTGCCCAGCCATCATCACCTGAGGAAGCAAGGTGCCCAGGACCCAGCCAGCCCTCAGGCTCCCCAGGCCACACAAACAAGGGATCTCACAGACTGTGACCCAGGGAGACTGACTCTGCCATTAGGTCGTGGAGGCGAGGCATGGCCAGCCCCTGGGCAACAGTGGTGAGAGCTCTAGAGCTCTTCAGGTCCCCAGCTCACCTGCCAGCCCAAGGCCAGAGGGCCTGGAGAGCCTTGCCCTAGAGAAAAGGTCATGACTGGCTTATTACCATACTTTCTGCCCTGAGGGCCGTGGCAAGACTCACTGTTGATGCAGCAGGATCTCTACCTGTGCTGCACTAACGGTCATATGCTAATGACCTCACAGTAAGAGTGTGTACTAACAGCCACCAGCACTAACAGCTACATGCCTTCCCTGCCCCTATTACAGAACCTTGCATGGGTGCCTTGAAATCCTGGGTGCTTAGGATAGAGAAAGTAGGTGGATTTGGCAAGAGAGCCTGGGAAGGGGATGGACCCAGTCCTCCCACACTGTCTTGAGCGGTTGGATAGCGGTAGCTTAAGGGGCATTAACTCCTTTAGTTGGAGTAGGGACTGAGATTATTGGGTCATCACAGCAGCAAAGAGACCTGGGTAGAACAGAAAAGATTCAAGATGCCCAAGACAGAAAGACCACAAGTTGTCTGAAGAATGCCTCTTCACAGCTGAAAAAGAGAGGAGGTCTTAACTCATCAGTGCTATATTTAGATTTTTGCAAGAGTATAAATTCGGCAAATACAAAAGAAAATCTTTTCTTCACACTCCAGTTTACCTGAAGTTACTGGATCCTCGGATACGAACAAAAGAGTCCTAGTTGTGAACACCCTGGATCGGATCTCAGTAGGTCAGGTCACAGTCAGAGCCAAGCTGAGGGCTGGTCAGGTATCTGAATTTATCTGTTGAGCCCCTTCAAGACTCGTTCCACACATCACCATCTTGTGAGATCTTCTCATTCCATTCCAAGCTAAGATACATGGGATAGTCTCTTTGTTCTCATAGCAACTTACAACATTTTCAATCATTAATACTTCACATTACTCTGTGACTATTTTCTGATCTGCCCTGGATTGAGGGTTTGGTCTTCTTCAGGAAATGATTTGAGTTTGTTCTTCCTGTATTCAGAGCATAGCAGTTAAAAAAATGTCTGAGGTTCAGTAGGTTACCACATGTAGCAAGAGTCACTGTATTTTTTACATTTCCTTTTTTGACTATAGCAACATTCCACTGGTAATGACGTTACCAGTCCTTGTTACTACCTAGGATCCTGAACAAGTGCCTTCATGGTTAATCCACAAAAAATGTTAGTTCCCACTGTCCACCCCCAGCAGGGATGTACCCATGTTGGCTGATCCATTTCTATCATCTGGCAGCTCCAATGCCATCTCAGTTCAGAAAGCTTAGACTGTGAGCTCCTTGAGGACAAGGATTTGCCTTTTATCTTTCCATCCCTAGACTGTAAAAAATAGTGGGTGTTCACTAAACATCTGTTGGTTGAATAGCATCCTTACTAATGGTCTATCTTATTTTCAGTTGCATTTCTATTTGTCTTTGGAACTTACTACTTCATAGAGGTAAACTAACCTACCTGTGGTCATCTGACCAGTAAGATACAGGCCAGGAATACAATCTTCTGTCTGTATGGGCCAGAGACCATACTCTCTCTGCTGCCCCACATTGCTTCTCGAAGAACAATTACATTAGCCAGAGTCATTCATATTGGACCACAATGGAATAATTTAGAAGTTGGAATAAACAAAATAGTGAGGAAGAAATTTTTGATTAGGAGGACTTTCCCTGGCACTTCTCCCATAATAATAGCAAGCTTACTACATTTGTGGTGAGCTTATTCTATTCTAGACACCATGCTAAGTATTCCACATTGATCAATCTATTTAATACTCATAGGAGAGGCTGGTGCTATCATTCCTATTTTATGGATATGGGAACTAAGGTTCAGAAATGAAAAGAAGATTGCCAAAAGTGTGAGGCATGAGGCTATCAGAGTCGATGGAACTGTGATAGAAAACCAGGTCTTTCTGGCTCTTTACAATACTAAAAGAAGTCCAAGTACATACCTAACTCACTTCTCAGAATAAATATAAAGTTCTATGTTATTATGATATACTCTAATGAACAATGAGAATCAATAATTAAATGCACAGGCAGGGAGTTCCCTTCGTGGCGCAGGAACCATGGGGTTGCGGGTTCGATCCCTGGCCTTGCTCTGTGTGTTAAGGATCCGGCATTGCCATGAGCTGTGGTGTAGGTTGCAGACATGGCTCAGATCCCACGTTGCTGTGGCTGTGGCGTAGGCCGGCGTCTACAGCTCCGATTCGACCCCTAGCCTGGAGACACCAATATGCTGCAGGAAGCAGCCCAAGAAATGGCAAAAAGACAAAAAAAAAATGCACAGACAATCTTCAACTGGGAGGAATGATAAATGCATTCTAAAGATGTTTAAAATGCTAGATTCATTCTAACTGATAAAATGCCAACACATTCACTGGGAACAGTAACAAGTGAACTACTTAGAGGTTAAAAAATGTTGTGGGTCAGGGGATTACAAAGTGAGATTTGCATTCAAAGCATTGCTCTAAATGCTACATGAGGAATGACTTAGAAAGGGCCAAGAATGAATACAGGTGGAAGGCCTTTGCCATGATCCCAGCAAAAGCTGACCACATTCTGAACTAGTGCATTAAGTTCAAATCTAGTATTTCACAATGAGATACCAACATCAAATGCTTTCACTGACATGTGGAATCTGAAAAAAGGACAGACTGAACTTCTTTGCAGAACAGATACTGACTCACAGACTTTGAAAAACTTATGGTCGCCAAAGGAGACAGTTTGGGGGGTGGGGGGATATGCTTAGGTTGTGGGATGGAAATCATATAAAATTGGATTGTGATGATCATTGTACAACTATAAACGTAATAAATTCATTGAGTAATAAAAAAATGTAGTATTTCAGCCCATATATTAACATCCCATCTCTGCTTTGTCCCAGGAAATATCTGATAGAAGACACTATAAGACAAAACAATGTCTTTTCTATCCAATATTTTCTTGGGGGGGAAAAAAAACCTGAAGAAACAGATCATTCAAGAATCTATAACATCTGGGTGTGGTAGGGAACTTCATTTAGAGAGAAGCTTCCTAACAATTAATCCATGGCATCCCAGAAGCCCTTGAAGAATAACTTGCTGGGGAGGCCCTAAAGGGACCATGAAAGGCAAGCAGGAGTTATCTACGGCCTTAATAAGCTACACAGAGAGCTAAATCTCAGGACCATGATAAGGACTGCAGACATTACAACACACACACACAAAAAAAATATGGCTTCCCTGACAATAGCAGGTGTCTGAGCAAAGCTAATGCAACTGTACACCTGGGAGCAATTCAGAGTCAATGGGAATGAACCTGGACAAGTGAAAACAAATAAAGTTAATGAAGAGAAGAAGAAATAATGTACTCCTAGTTCTATTTTTCAATTAATAGCTAAGGAGCAGTAGCCATCAATCCCATTCATCTTCGACCAAGCACTCTCCTCATAAAATAATGTGTAAATAGTTGAGCAATTCTCATCTTAAGTTTATTTTAAATTGAACTCAAGAATTTATTAAGAACTCGCCTTGTGCTAGGAAGCAAAGCAAAGATGCAAAAACGAGTCAAATGTGCTTATGACCCTCCAAGCACTCACAATGCAAAGAGAAAGCAAGGCTATAAACTGTTAATTATAATAGTAGCAGCTATAATTTTTTCAGGCAGTTAACCTATGTCAGACAGTGTGCCAGGGGTGTCCATCCATATATTATTAACCTAATCCTTAAGAAACTCTGAGAAGCAAGTATAATTGTTCCCATTTTCATGAATGAGAAAATTCAGACCCGAAGAGGTCATATAGACCACCTAATATCATATTTCAGATGATGATCAAGTCTTACTACAAGACTCATATTCTCTCCATTCTACCATACAGCCTTTCCAAAAGTATAGGCTAGGGGATGAAATAGACAATACACAGGATCAATATATCCAATGATACTCTGAGGATGTCTGGGACACCAGCTAGACTGGTTTAAAAAATTAGTTATTTTTCAAAAATTTTTAAAGTGGCATTTCAAGCTGGGTCTTATTGAGAAATATTGCAAAGCAGTTAGAAACTGAGAGAAGATGAGGCTGAACTATGATGTAAGCATTGCCAAGGATCAAACCTAAGGGCCAAATTCTTTCCCTAAGTCTAAATAAAAAGGCAACTATGGCAGTAAGATTGATTAACAAATCAAAATGGGAAAGTAGCAGCTAGACACCTATTGTGGATCTGGGAGACACATGCTTAGATTCCTTACTTGTAAAATGGAGGTACACCTTCTAGTAGGATTGTTGTGAGACTCAGATTAATAAAGGTGAGCACACATCATAAATGGTAAAAGTTCTGTATAAACATTAAAAATCATTGTTATCACAAAGCGCTTTGTGGTAAACAGAATTCTAAAGGTGTTCCCCCCACCCCCAGTATTTCTGTTCCCTGTTTATTCAGTCAAACACTAATCTGGGGTCTGCTGTGAAGGGATTTTGCAAGTGGAATTAAGCTTACTAATCAGGTGACTTTGAGGGATGGATATTGGAGTTCCCTTGTGGTACAGCAGGTTAAGGATTTGGTGTCATCACTGCAGCAGCTCAGGCTGCTGCTATGGCACAGGTTCGATCCCTGGCCTGGGAACTTCCATATGCTGTGCCCACAGCCAAAGAGAAAGAGAAAGAGAGAGAGGAGAAGGAACATTATCTTGATTTTCTAGGTGCAATGTAATCATATAAGCCCTTAAAAGAGAAGTAGAATCAGATGTTTACAAGAAGAAGGTAGGAGAGACCTGCTGTATAATACAGAGTACTATACCCAATATTTTGTGATACTCTATGTGGGAAAAGAATGGATGTGTGTATATGTTTAACTGAATCACTTTGTTGTACAGCAGAAATTATCACAACCTTGTAAATCAACTATACTTCAAAAAAATGAAAAAAAAAGAATGTAGGAGATATGAAGCAAAAGAGGAGGTCAAAGAGATTCCAAGTGTGAAGAGATACTTGATTTGCCATTGCCAGCTTTGACTATGGAGGAAAGAGACCACAAGAAAGGAATGTGCACAGCCTCTAGAAAAGTAGAACCCTGGCCAATAGCCAGCAAGGAAAAGGGGACCTCAGTCCTACAACTGCATGGAACTGACTCCAACAAAAATCTGCAAGAAAGCCATGCTCACCACTATACCACCAGTGTACATTCTACCAACAATCTGAATGAACTTGGAAGCAGATTCATCCCCAGAGCTTCCACAAAGGGGTAAAGCCCTGCCAACACCTAGGTTTTGGCCCTGGGGACTCTAAGCAAAGAAGATGAACCCCATTATGCTTGGACTTCTGACCTACAGAAACTGAGATAATAAATTTGTATTGTTTTCCAGTGCTATGTTGCAATAATTTGTTACAGCAGCAAGGCAAAACTACAGCTGCTGGTCTACATCACAGCATCAGCAACAGGGAATCCAAGCTGTGTCTGCAACCCACACCACAGCTTACAGCAACGCCAGATCCCCAACCCACTGAACAAGACCAGGGATGGAACCTACCACTGACCACATTACCACTGACCTACAATGGGAACTCCTCACACTGATTATTATTCATCCATCTAGCTAACTCCTCATCTAGACAGTATCCTGAAGTCATTTTTACCCATATTTTTCGCTAATGAATTCTAACTTCAAGAGTCCCAAAATTGACTCCCAAAGACATTCAAAAATTCACCTGCCAATCTGCACAGACACATATCTATACATAAGCAAGTGAATGGTGAGACTGATTGTTTACACTGACAAATACATAGACATTGAATACGAGAATTGCAAAGAGTTAAATGTTTTATTTTAAAATATTAAGTATTGATCTACTTTCAAAAAATTAAATTTCTACCTTCACTTAAATAATTTTGATTAATCCTCCAAATATTGCTCAACATTTATGTACAGCTCTTGGGAATATCATGCTGATTCATGACAACCTCTGGAACCTCATATTAAAGCACAAAAATAAGCATTTCCTACTGGATCCTGGGCAATACTAGAATACTAATGGATTGCTGGGCAAAAATCTACTGCATACGTTACCTAAAGAGGAGAGATTTGACATTAGAATTAGTTTGCCTTTTCTTTTTAGCTAAAGTTCCTGCTACTCAAATCCTCCTGCATTGGAAAGAAGACTCCATCGCTGACATGAATTGAAGCAAACCCACAAAACTTCAAGTATTCATATACAGTTGTCTCTTGTTTTGAGAACATAGTGCAAGAGATATGAAGGGGTATTTCCCTGAGGCCTGAATGATGGTAGTCACAGAAGCTGATGTTTGAGATAATGGTTCACCATGTGCCAGTGCTAAAGACCCGATTCTACGCAGCCATCCAGTGCCTTTAAGTAAGTTTTATTTTGGTGTGTTCTTCATCTGCAGGGCCCAATAAAGCACAGGGCCCTGCAGAGGGACTTTTCTTGCCCCAGTTTCAGAGTGATATCCTTCCTAAAAGATATGAAACCTGAAGCCAAAGATGCTGATTTCTTTCATTATCTTCCTGAAAATCATACCATTGTGAAGGTTAAATAAACATCTCTACAATAAAACACAACAGAAATTTAAATCTGTGTCCCTTAAGCCACACCTGCATAAACACAATAAAACAAATTTAAATCTGTGTCCCTCAAGCCGCACCTGCATAAACACACACACACACACATTTCTATAAATATTCTAAAACCAGTAGGAGGTGCCTTCTTAAAATTGAAGGGTGTTCAGTGGTTTTCTTTTAATTTAATCAAAGTTTGCATTATCTTGGGGGGGTCAAGAGGTGAATTCTTTATTGATCAATAAAGGTCAACTGCAATATTATTTCTAGTGTAACCACTGTGTCATTGGAACCATGCAAATTACAAATAGAAGTTGTAAGCACTGTGTCTAGAAGAAAAAAATCTTAAGTTCGCAGCAGACATAAAACTTGAATAAAAGATCCATTAGAAAAATGTGCCTTCAGATTGATGATAAATGCTTCACTCATCACTTTTATTGCCAGATTCAAATGATTACCAGATGGTTTTAGCAATTAATTTGTATTCAGCACACAAGTATTGAGCAGTTAACATGCATTCGGTGCATTTTTCTCTGATACTTTCTCAATAAAACGGATGTGGGTTTAAATAATCTATGCTCTGTTTTTCTTCCCAAAGATCATACCCCCAAAGACCTACTCTATAACTTAATCTTTCTTTACATCATATGTTCCTTTTTTTTTTTTGGCTGTGCCTGCAGCATGCAGAAGTTCCTGGACCAGGGATCCAACCAGAGCCACAGCATGACAATGCTGAATCCTTAACCACCAGGCAACCAGCCTAGGGGTAAAACTGGAGATGCACCTGCCAGCCTACATCACACTTACAGCAATGCCAGATTCGAGCTGCATCTGCCACTTACGCCACAGCTTGCAGCAACATCAGATCCTTAACTCACCGAGCAAGGCCAGGGATTGATCCCTCATCCTCATGGATACTAGTTAGGTTCTTAACCTGTTGAGCCACAGTAGGAAATCCCCCATTCTTGTTTTTATATTACAGTTGATTTTCTATTATAGTTGATTTGCAATGTTCTGCCAATTTCTGTTGTACAGCAAAGTTTTTGTTTTTTGAAAGATTGTCTGAGATGGAAGTTTCCATTCAAAATCCCTTTGGCCTATCCTCTAGCACAGAAGGGTGAGGTATGAAAAATCATAGCATAGTATTTTATACATTATATGTCAGAGGCTATGTGTATGTGTAGGTAAGAAATAGTGATATTCTTTGGATAGAGATATTCAAATTTACACTCAAGTTCAAGCAGAAGAAAACATGGCACCATGGCAAGAGCATTAACTTTAGAAACAGACAGCCCTGAGGTTGAATTCTAATTCTTTCCCTTGCTAGTTATGTGCTAGTTATATATATCAAAGAGTTTAATTAAATTCTCCAAAACTCAGGGCTTCATTAGTAAGATGTGCATAATTAACACATGTATTTTAAGCTAGTCTAAGGACTGAAAAAGACAATGGTTATGAATCACATAGCACGATGTCTTGCAATACTTTTATTGTGCAATACTCTTTTATTTTCCTGTCCTATGCTCTTTATTTTTTTATTTTTTTTAAATTACTTAATGAATTTTATTACATTTATACATGTACAACAATCATCGCAACCAAACTTTATAGCATTTCCATCCCAAACCCTCAGTGCATTCCCCCACCCCTCAACCTGTCTCATTTGGAAACCATAAGTTTTTCAAAGTCTGTAAGTTAGTATCTATTCTGCAAAGAAGTTCATTGTGTCCCTTTTTTAGATTCCACATATAACTGATAGCATTTGATGTTGGTGTCTTATTGTCTGACTCACTTCACTTAGCAGTACTCTTAAGTATCCACAATGGATACTTAAAAACCTTTGGTCCCTTTCCCTAATAGTTATCAAACTGATATCACATATGATGCACTCCACTACACACTCTTATGTGTATATTTCTGAATGCATGTTTCATACAGGCATTGTGTGGAGACTTTCTGAAGCAGCCTAATATAGGTATCCATTACAGTAGTGGGAAGTTGGTGGGGAAGGGTAGGGGTCAGTTCAAGGTTCTGCTTGCTGCAGAATGATATACATTTTAACACAGTCTTGGAGTTGAAATTCATAATCAATATAGGGAACAAAAGCCTCCCCTACTTCTCAGAAAGACTCTCAGACCACAGATTTGTCCTGAAACAAGAAATAGCTAAAAGTGAGGCGGAACAAGATGGCAGAGGAGTAGGAGGTTGTACACACCTTATCCCACAAACACCTCAAAAAAACACATCTACATGTAAAACTACTCACACAGAACATCAACTGATTGCTGGCAGAAGAACTTAAACCTCCCAAAAGGGTAAGAAACTCTTAACATAACTGGGTAGAACAAAAGAAAAAAAGAGAGAGAAAAGGAATCAGGATGGGGCTAGCATTCCCAAGTGGGAGCTGTGAAGGAGAAAAGGAACCCACCTCCTGTGAAGCCACCTAACTGATGAAAGATCAGCTGAGTTGATGGGACCTCAAAGTCGCCAAGAAAAGTGTAGCAGCTGGACTGAGAACAGCAAAGCAGAGTGAGAGCTGCACAGACCATCTGAACCACCAGCCCGGACACCACAGCCTGAGATGCTCAGGCAAGGGCTGGGTGCTGAGACTCAGGTTCTGGAGGTCCTTGCTGCTATTTAGAGCCCAACGACCAGGCACTGACTGCTGGCCCCACCCATTGCCGCCTTCTCCCTGAAAACACACTGAGTTTCCTGGGAACAACAGCCTGCTCACATCAAAGAAAGAGAGCAAATAGTCAAACTCCCACACCAAAAATAAATGGTAACCCCCCAAAAAATACAAAGGGGTATTCTTGCATAGAAGTAGCCTTATAAGACTACAGTTTGGCTTCCCAGAACTCACAGAAAAAGAAAAACACAAGCAAGATGAAGAAGCACAGAAGCCATTCCCAGTTAAAGGAACGGGAGAATTCACCTAGCAGATAGCAATGAAACAGACCTCTGCAGCCTGTCAGACATGGAGTTCAAACGGGAGGTATTGAAAATACTGAAAGAATTAAGAGAAGATATTAACAGTAATGCAGATTCCTTTAGAAAGGAACTGGAAAATATAAGGAGGAGCAAAGAAAAAGTAGAAAATTCATTTGCAGAGATATGAACTGAGCTTAAAGCAGTAAAGAACAGAATGAATAATGCAGAGAAATGAATTAGTGATGTGGAAGATAAAATAATGGAAATCACCCAATCAGGACAGCAGATAGAAAACCAAATGAAAAAACATGATAATACATGATAATATAAAGGATAATATAAAGCAGGTCAATCTACACATAACAGGAATTCCATAAGGAAAAGAAGAAAAGGGGATTGAGAATATATTTGAAGAAATTATGGCTGAAAACTTTCCAAATATAAGCATACTGATAACAAGATACAGGAAGCACAGAGGGCCCCAAACAAGCTGAACCCAAAAAGGTCCACACCAAGACATATTACAATAAAACTGGCACAAATTAAAGATAAAGAGGATTCTAAAGGCAGCAAGAGAAAAGCAAAGCATTAATTATAAGGGAACCCCCCATAAGGCTATCAGCTGATCTCTCTACAGAAACACTACAGGCCAGAAGGGAGTGGCAAGATATATTTAAAGTGCTGAAAAGAAAAAATTTGCCACCTAGAATACTCTATACAGCAAGAATATCATTTAAATTAGAAGGGGAAATAATTTCTCCAACAAACAAAAGCTAAAAGGTTACAAAAATACTAAACCCATTCTAAAAGAAATACTGAAAGGGCTTCTCTAAATTATAAAAAAGATAGAGAGAGAAAAGAGGAAAAGAAGAATTATGATGGAGGAAACCACAATTGGAAAGCAATCACTTAAATAAGCCAGCATACAGATATAATATGAAGATGTTTTAAAAAAAGACATCAAAATCATACAATGTGGGGAAGGAAAGTAAGAAAATATAGATTCTTTGTTTATGTTAATGATGTGTCTGAGCCTATATGACTATCAAGCAAAAGCAAGCAGATATAGGAAGGGCTTAACGTGCTTAAAAAACAAGGTAACCACAAATCAAATCCAAACATTACATTCACAAAAACTGAAAAGTATTCAAGCACAAAACAAATGGAAACCATCCAACCCAAAAAAGAAAAGAAGAAAAGAGAAACATAGAATCAACTGGAAAACAAGGTTTAAAATGGCAACAAATACATATCTATCAATAATCACCTTATGGAGTTCCTGTGGTGGCACAGTGGTTAACGAATTCGCCTAGGAACCATGAGGTTGTGGGTTCGGTCCCTGCCCTTGCTCAGTGGGTTAATGATCTGGCGTTGCCGTGAGCTGTGGTGTGGGTCGCAGATGCGGCTCAGATCCCGCGTTGCTGTGGCTCTGGCGTAGGCCAGCAGCTACAGCTCTGATTCAACCCCTAGCCTGGGAACCTCCATATGTCGTGGGAGCAGCCCAAGAAATAGCAAAAAGACAAAAAATAATAATAACAAAAAATTAAAAATTTTTAAAAATTAAAAAAAATAATCACCTTAAATGTCAATGGACTGAGTGCTCCAATCAAAAGACACAGTGTGGCAGATTGGATAAAAAAGCAAAAAACCTTCAAATGCAATGTCTACAAGAAACTCACCTTAGGGCAAAAGACACATATAGACTGAAAGTGAGGAGATGGGAAAAGGTATTTCATGACAATGGACAAGACAGGAAAGCAGGAGTTGCAATACTCATATCAGACAAAATAGACTTTAAAACAAAAGCCATAAAGAAAGACAAAGAAGGACACTATTTAATGGTTAAAGGATCCATTTAAGAAGAGTATATTACAATCGTCAATATATATGCCCCTAATATAGGAGTACCCAGATACCTACAACAAATACTAACAGACATAAAAGGAGAAATCAATGGGAATACAATCATAGTAAGAGACTTTAACACCCCACTCACATCAATGGACAGATCCTCTAGACAGAAAAATCAGTAAGGCAATAGAGATCCTCAAGGACACAATAGAAAAGTTAGATTTAATTGACATTGTCTGGACATTACATCCAAAAAAGACAGAATATACATTCTTCTCAAGTGCCCATGGAACATTCTGAAGAATTGATCACATACTGGGGCACACACCTCAACAAATTTAAGAGTATAGAAATTATTTCACATATCTTCTCTGACCACAATGGCATGAAACTAGAAATCAGCCACAGGAAAAAAAAATGAGAAAAAACTTACTACCTGGAGACTAAACAACATGCTACTAAAAAACCAATGGGTCAATGAGGAAATCAAGAAGTAAATTAAAAAATACCTCGAGACAAATGGCAATGAAGACACATACACTAAAAACCTATGGGATGCCATAAAAGCAGTGCTCAGAGGGAAATTCATAGCAATACAGGCCTTCTTCAAAAAAGAAGAAAAATCTCAAATTGGCAACTTAACCCAACACCTAAATGAATTAGAAAGAGAAGACCAAACAAAACCTAAAGTCAGCAGAAGGAAGGAAATCATAAAGATCAAAGAGGAAATCAATAAAATAGAGATTTAAAAAATGATAGAAAAAAATCAATAAAACCAAGAGCTGGTTCTTTGAAAAGGTAAACAAAATTGACAAACTTTTGGCTAGAATCACCAAGAAGAGGAGAGAAAAAACACAAATAAACAAAATAAGAAATGAAAAAGAAGAAGTCACAATGGATACTACAGAAATACAAAAGACCATGAGAGAATACTATGAACAATTGTATGCCAACAAATCTGACAACCTGGAAGAAATGGACAACTTTCTAGAGACTTATAGCCTGCCAAAACTGAATCAAGAAGAAATAGATCAGCTGAACATATCGATCACTAGAAATGAAATTGAGTATGTCATAAAAACACTCCCGACAAATAAAAGCCCAGGACCAGATGGAGTCTCAAGTGAATTCTACCAAACATACAAAAAGGAATTTATACCCATCCTCCTTAAACTTTTCCAAAAGGTTGAAGAAGAAACATTCCCAAAGATATTCTATGATGCCACCATCATACTAATTCCAAAACCAGACAAAGATACCACCAAAAAAGAAAACTATCGCCCAATATCTTTGATGAATATAGACACAAAAAATTCTCAATGAAGTTTTAGCCAACCAAATGCAACAACATATAAAAAAGATCATACACCATGACCAGGTGGGATTCATCCCAGATGCACAAGGATGGTTCAACATATACAAATCAATCAAAGTCATACACCACATTAACAAAAGAAAAGTCAAAAACTACATGATCATCTCAATAGATGCAGAAAAAGCATTTGACAAAGTCTAACATCATTCATGATCAAAACTCTTACCAAAGTGGGTACAAGGAACATACCTTAACATGATCAAAGCCATTTATGACAAACTCACAGCAAATATAATACTCAATGGAGAAAAGCTGAAAGCCTTCCCACCAAAATCTGTAGCAAAACAAGGATGTCCATTCTCACCACTGTTATTCAACATAGTACTAGAAGTCCTAGCCACACAGTAAGACAAACAAAAGAAATAAAAGTTATCCAAATAGTAAGAGAAGAGGTAAAACTGTCACTGTATGCAGATGACATGATACTATACATAGTAAATCCTAAGGACTCAACCCCAAAAACTACTTGAACTTATCAACAAATTCAGCAAAGTAGCAGGATATAAGATTAACATTCAGAAATCAGTCACATTTCTGTATACTAACAATGAAATATCAGAAAAGGAATTCAAAAATACAATACCTTTTAAAATTGCACCTCACAAAATCAAATACCTCGGAATACACCTGACCAAGGAGGTCAAAGACTTACATGCCAAGAACTACAAAACATACAACAAGGAAATTAAGGAAGATGTAAAGAAATGGAAAGATATTCCATGCTCCTGGGTTGGAAAAATTAACACTGTAAAAATGGCTATACTACACAAAGCAATCTACAGATTCAATGCAATCCCTATCAAATTACCCAGGACATTTTGCACAGAACTACAACAAACAATCCAAAAATTGATATGGAGCCACAAAAGAGTCAGAATTGCCAAAGCAATCCCAAGGAACAAAAACCAAGCAGGAGGTATAACTCTCCCAGACTTCAGGCAATATTACAAAGCCACAGTCATCAAGACAGTGTGGTACTGGTACAAAAACAGACATATAGATCAATGGAACAGAATAAAGAACCCAGAAATAAACCCAGACACCTATGGTCAATTAATCTTTGACAAAGGAGGCAAGAACATAATATGGGAAAAAGACAGTCTATTCAGCAAGCATTGCTGGGAAACCTGGACAGCTGCATGCAAAGCAATGAAACTAGAACACACCCTCACACCATGCACAAAAATAAACTCAAATGGCTGAAAGACTTAAATATAAGACAAGACACCATCAAACTCCTGGAAGAGAACAGAGGCAAAACATTCTCTGACATCAACCTTACGAATATTTTCTCAGGTCAGTCTCCCAAAGCAACAGAAATAAGAGCAAAAATAAACCAATGGGACCTAATCAAACTGACAAGCTTTTGCACAGCAAAGGAAACCATAAATGAAACAAAAAGGCAACTTACAGAATGGGAGAAAAGAGTTTCAAATGATGCAACAGACAAGGGCTTAATCTCTAGAATACACAAGCAGCTTACACAAATCAACAGCAAAAAAGCCAACCACCCAATGGAAAAATGGGCAAATGACCTGAATGGACATTTTTCCAAGGAAGAGGTACAGATGACCAACAAGCACTTGAAACAATGCTCGACATCACTGATTATTAGAGAAATTTAAATCAAAACTACCACTAGATACCACCTCACACTAGTCAGAATGGCCGTCATTCATAAGTCCACAAATAACAAATGCTGGAGGGGGTGTGGAGAAAAGGGAACCCTTCTGCACTGTTGGTGGGAATGGAAGCTGGTACAACCACTGTGGAGAACAGTATGTAGGTACCTTAGAAAACTATATATAGAACTACCATATGACCCAGCAATCCCACTCTTGGGCATATACCCAGACAAAACTTTCCTTAAAAAAGACACATGCACCCACATGTTCATGGCAGCTCTATTCACAGTAGCCAAGACATGGAAACAACCCAAATGTCCAGTGACAGATGATTGGATTAGAAAGTGTGGTATATACGCACAATGGAATACTACTTGGCCATAAAAAAGAATGGAATAATGCCATTTGTGGCAGCATGGATGGAACTAGAGACTTTCAGCCTGAGTGAAGTTAAGTCAGAAAGAGAAAGACAAATAACATATGATATCACTTATATATGGAATCTAATATATGGCACAAGTGAACCTTTCCACAGAAAAGAAAATCATGGACTTGCAGAACAGACTTGTGGTTGCCAAGAGGAGGGGGAAGGAGTGGGGTGGTTGGGGAGCTTGAGGTTAATAGATGCAAACTATTGCCTTTGGAATGGATTAGCAATGAGATCCTGCTGTGTAGCACTGGGAACTATGTCTAGTCACTTATGACGGAGCATGATAATGTGAGAAAATAGAATGTGTACATGTATGTGTAACTGGGTCACCATGCTGCACAGTAGGAAAAAAATTGTATTGGGGAAATAACTCTTAAAATAATAATAAAATAATAAAAATATATCTATACCCCCCAAAAAAAATAGCTAAAAGTGGCCAGAATCAGGGACATTAGCTAAGAGTCAATGAGAAGGAACAATTTAGAGCATGTGATGTAGCATCACTAACGTCATCTTACCACAAGTCCTCGCAGAACATGTCCCTAGTTTCCGATCGTCTTAGTTTGTCTTAGGCTGCTATAATAAAAATGTCATAGACTGGTGACTTATAAACGACAGAAATTTATTTCTCACAGTTAGGAGGAGGATTAGAAGTTCAAGATCAAGACACTAGCAGAGTCAATAACTGGTGCGAGCCTACCTGTTCAGAGACAGCTGTCTTCTCATTGTAACCTCACATGGTGGCACTCTCTAGGGCCTCTTATATTAGGGCACTAATCCCCTTCATTAAGCCATGTGGAGCCCTCACATCCTAATCACCTCCCAAAGGCCTCACCTCTTAATACCATCACATTAACTTAGGGGGGCACATATGAACTTAGGGAGGACACAAACATTCAGACCATAACACTGATGTATGGAACTCTCTGAAAAAATGCAAAAGCAATAAAAGCTTAATCAAATAAAAGTGAAACAGCAGAGGCATTGTAGGAACCAGAGTGCAAAGTCTAAAGAAAGTGCTAGTACAGAAATGGCTATTTCCTGGTCTCAGGAAAAGCAATTATGAGAACAAAGAAGCAGGGAGGATCACTCAGGCCCAGGAGGAATGATGACAGGTTAGCAACTAGAGAAGTGGAGGAACAGCCCAGGCCTCAGGGACCACAAGAGCAATGTCATCTGAGCTACCATTCAAGCCACTCAGGAGCAGCAATGGGAGCCCCAGCCAAGATCAGAAACAGATATGACCAGCAAGTGGTCATAAAAGGCCACCAACATGAGAGCAAGCCAGGACAAGCCCAGGAGAAGGGAAGACCTTTAGCTGAGCTGAAGCTCGGAGAGCTCACTAAAAAAGACTTCATCACATCCTCCTCTCTCCTATTGATTATCTTCATCCAGTTGTTTGGATGGAGGATGAAGGGACAGCAGCCATTTCAAAAGAATACACAAATCAGGTATACATGTATAATTATAGCAGACAATTCCTATTTAACAAAATAAACATTTGTTGGGTAACTACTATGTATCGAGTAACCCGCTAGATGGAAAGGGTACAAAAATAGATACATAGACAATAAACTATGGTAATAAAAAGCAGAGACAAAAACTTAGTAGATGGAGAAGAGGAAATCAGTAATAGTGGATTTCAAGCTGTCAACTAGAACTCAGTTATTTACTGCACATATTTTGGATAAATAAAAGATTTGCATTTTAAAATAATGTGTGTGTGTGTGTGTATATATATATATATATATATGACTGGGTCACTTTGCTATACAGTAGAAATTGACAGAACACTGTAAACCAACTATAATTGAAAAAATAAAAATTATTTAAAGAAAAGAAATAAATACATGAAATTGAAAAAAAATTTGCATTTTCATTCAATAATTCCTTAAATTTTTTTCTTCTTCTGTGAAATCCATACACATACTAAATGTTGTTGAGTAAGTTGAGACTGCCTGGCCTGTTTCCCCTACTATATGCAGAATGCTAGAAGCCAGACTTACACCACTGCATTGGCCCATGTGGTATGCCACCTAGATGCCTCTTCAGGAGGCATATAGGAGATGATAGATAGATAGATAGATAGATAGATAGATAGATAGATAGATAGATAGATAGATAGATAGATGTTATATATATATATGTTATATGTATATAGTTATATATATATCTTTGTTACAGGAATTGACTCACACTATTAGGGAGGCCAGGAAGTCCCATGATCTGCTATCCACCAACTGGAGGACCAGGAAAGCTGATACTATGATTCAATCCAAGTCCAAGAGCCCAAGAACCAGGAGTACTGATGTCCAGGGGCAGGAGCTCAAGCAAGGAGAGCAAATTCTCCCTTCCTTCAACTTTTTGTTCTCTTCAGGCCCTCAACAGACTGGATGGTGCCCCACGACCCATTAGTGAGGGCAGTCTTCTTTATTCAATCTAGCAATTCAAATGTTAATCTCTTCCAGAAACACTCCCACAGAAATACCCAGAAATAATGTTTTCCAGCTATTTAGGCATCTGTTAGCCCAGTCAAGTTGACACATAAGATTAATCACTTCAGGGACTAAAGAATGTCCCTCAAGGGCCAGAAGTTCTGATGGCAGACAACTCAGCTGTCAGCCCTATTCAAGAAATGTCTCAGCTGAAGAATTGCCAAGGCCATGGCCTCTGTCAAGAGCGACTACACCCAATGACTGACCAACATGAAGGTATGCAGATCCAGCTGTTCTCATGCCAATGCAGATAATTTAGAAGGGCCATCCCAGTTTCAGAGTTCCCATAGGGTCAGCTGAGGCCTTCACTGACAGTGAATCATAGCCCAAATTCCCTCTGTCAAGTGCTGTTTTTTTCTCTTTATTTCCATAAGTGTTGATCACAATGGTATTCTCTAATAAACTTTTTGCATCTTAATCTCTGCTTCCCAGGGAATACAAATTATAATACCTTCCAGGCAATAAATGGGTAGATACTTTTCTGGGGAATCTGAACATTCTAAAGAAAGCCCTAAAGATATCAACATCAAGGGCTCCCCAGTGAAACTATTCAGCCAGATTTCTCTATGGTAAAACTCACAGTTTACAAGGAACACACCCACAGTTGAAAAAAAAAAAAAAAAGCCCTACCCATGCACACAAAGCTCATAATTACTTTTTTATGTCCCATTCTTAAATATGAATGACCAACATTAATCACTTAATGATTAAGAAAAACATAAAAATGAAAGACAAAGGCCAAAACAGAAATTAACAACTTAATAAGGAATCAGACTGTGCAGAAAGATAGAACCAGAAAAAAAAATATTTTGGGAGAGATAAGAGAACACATTCCATCCATAAAGCAAAAAGCTTATTAAAACTAAAAATGAATATTCAGAAGACATAATGATTGGAAATTTCAAAATAAGATAACAGGAATGAAAAAATTAATAGTGGGCTGGAACACAATGTTGAAGAACTATCCCAGGAAGCGGCTTTTTTTAAAATATGAAATTGAAACACTGGTTCTATTTTTGGACATCCAAATACTAGGAGTTCTAGAAGGAGAGAACAAAGAAAATAAAAATAAAGACATTATCTTAGAAGAAAATTGATAAATTTTATGGTAAAACAGTTTTGTGCCCAGAATAATAGATAAAATAGACCTATACTAAAGCAGGTCAACAAGAAAATTCAGATCTGCAGGTATAAAGAAAAGATCTTAAAAGTTCTATACGAGTTTCATACAAGAAGATACTGAAGGGTGTAGACAAAAGGGAGGTTTCATACGATGGAGTCAGAATGGTATTGGACATCTCTATGGAAACTAGAAAAGAGCAATACTTTCAATATTCAAAGGGAATTTTATTTCCAACTGAGAATTCTATACCCAACTGAGTTATCAATTAGGTGTGAGAGTAAAAGTATTATTTGATATGCAATGTTTCAAAATATTCACTGCTGATGCATCCTTTATGAAGTTTTTAGAGGACGTGAGTTTTTAAAAATAAAAGAACATGCTATAGAATCACAGAAATAAGGAATTCCACATTAGGGAGAAGCAAAGGGAACACTCATGATGATGGAGAAAGAAACACCAGGATAAAAATTTACAACAAGCACAGACACCAATGGGAGTTCCCATTGTGGCTCAGTGGGTTACGAACCCAACTAGTATCCATGAGGATGTGGGTCGGATCCCTGGCCTTGCTCAGTGGGTTAAGGATCTGGTGTTGCTGTGAGCTGTAGCGTAGGTTGCAGACAAGGCTTAGATCCCAAGTTGCTGTGGTTGTAGTGTAGGATGGCAGCTGCAGCTCAAATTTGACCCCTAGCCTGGAACTTCCATATGCATGGGTGCAGCCCTAAAAAGAAAAAAAAAAGAAAAGAAAAAGAAACATGGACATCATCAATAGAAGATTCTGAGGTAACTTCTTTGAGAGGATATAATTAATAAAATACCCAATGTGTTTTAACGTGTAAATATCCTGTTGAGAGGATATTTACTCAACTTGAGGTGAGTTGAGAGATAAATTAGTTATAAATACTTAGAAAACTAAGCAAATAAAAATCAAGACCTTTATTAACCACACAGAAAACAATCAGCTGAGCAGAAAAAGAAAAGTTTACCTTATTTCTAAGGTCTGAATAGAACTGACATAGTCATAATAATGTAAACTCTGAATATTTACCTAGCTAAAACTACTAGGTATTTTGGGAAACTGGGAGATAGTAAGTGCATATGTGTATGATGAGGCCAGGTTGGGATGAGAATTGAAAAAGAAATAAATTCTTATCTTCTATAGTGGGAAGTTGATAAACAAACATCAAAAACTAAAAATCTGGAGTTCCCTTTGTGGCTCAACGGGTTAATACCCTAACACAGAGTCCATGAGGATGCAGGTTCAATCCCTGGCTTCGCTCAGTGGGTTAAAGATCCAGAGTTGCTGCAAGCTGCAGAGTAGGTCACAGATGCAGCTTGGATTCTGGGTTGCTGCAGCTGTGATAGAGGCCAGCAGCTGCAGCTCTAATTCGACCCCTAGCCTAGGAACTTCCATATGCCGCAGGTGTGACCCTAAAAAGAAAAGAAAAGAAAAGATCAAAGTGTAGCAAAATAGGCATGCTATTTAGGAAACTGGAGATAAATATCTAAAATCGACAAAAACTGTTAAAAATGGTTACTTCTCAAGAAGTGGGATGAGGGGGAGTTACTTCCTAAAGTGAGAAAATGGTGTAGTTTGAAGAGCTGGGACTGGTTTTTTGGGGTTTTTTTTACAAAAGCACTGTAGAATAAATTGACCCTTTAATCATGTGCATATATAACTTGATCAAAATAAAAGCTATTTGAAACTTAGCAACTCTCCATTTCTCTTAAATTACAATCTAAATATATGGAAATTATTTACAAAATCCTTTCTCATCTGCACTCTCACAGATTTCTCAGTCCCTTTTCTCATCTCTCTCCACACTCACATTCTGTGTTCCAACTGAACTAAATGACTTGCGGTTCTTTTCAGATGAAGAAATGGTTCACATGCCATGAAAGGATGTTTGGCTTTATTCTTTAATTGAAGAATGGAAGTTTATGCAGAGTTTTAGAGAGAGTGGTGTATCAGTATGAAGACTAGATTAAAAGGAGGCCAATCTATAAACTCCAAAATCACATGGAGGACTGTTGCCATGGCAATGAAGAGGAGGAAAAGAAAATGAACAATGAGAAGCCCAGAAATCTAAATTTTGGCCACCACTAATTTGCTGTATAACCTGAAACAACTCACTTAACTCCTCTAATTCCTGGGCTCCTTAGGTGCAAGATATTAAATATGGGATGGTTTTCACATGAACCTGGTGCTTTTTCAGGGTCACCATCAAACACCCAATACTCAGAACTCTGTGGCATCCTTGACACTTCTCTCTTCCTCTCCATCTATACATATCCTATCAATCACCAAGTCCTTTTGATTTAGCCACTAACATTTCTTTGGTCTATCTCTGTCTGTCTTACTAGTTTTACCATAGTTCAAGCCACTCTAGCCTCACATTTGAACTATAACTATTTTCTTATGCCCTCTCCAACCCATTGTCCACAGTGTATCTGGAGTGGTTTTCAAAAAAAGTAAATCTTATCATATTCCCTCCCCTTGCTTAATATGTCAATGGTTTTCTTTTGCTTTTAAGATAAAGATCAAAATATCAAACATGGACTTCCATTCATGCATAATTTGCCTCCTGAGAAAGTCTCTGGCCACATCTTATTGCCTTTCTCCTCTGTTCTCTAGTCACAGTTGCTTCAAAAGTGACATGCTACTTCCCACTGGACCTTTCCACATGATGATCCCTCTGCTCTAAATAATTTTATAGTCCTTTCTTTCATTCCCCTTGCTTATTGCCAATCATCCTTCAAATCTCAGCTCATTCATTCCTCTATAAGAAAGGATTCTTTGGTCTATTTCAGGCTGGGTTAGTTCTCTCATTATTCACAGTTATAATACCCTAGATTTTTTTTTGTTATAGTATCTGCCAACATTGTGAATAATTATTTTTAGTGTTCAATTAGCTATTTGATAACTAGCTCTCAAATGAAAATATGAGCCTTCAAAAGACATAAATTATGCATTTTATTTAACACAATAGATACTCTGCATCCCTAGGAAAATAAATATTTGTTATATGAATAAATGAACAAATGAATTAATGAATTAATGAATAAGTGGATATATGGAATTCTCTGTTCTCTTCATCTAATTTAGTTATTCTTCATCTCTACCTTGTAAGGGAAAGAGTCTTGTAGCATCATAATACAACAATGTCAGTTATAAAATGTTGTCAGCATTAACAAGAAATGGTCAGTTTGTCATAGAGACTTTAGACTATGAAAAAAAGTGAAGATCCAAGCCAGGCCAATCAATTAGTTTTTCTGGCATTAGACAAAAGAAATAAATGGTTTTAGTAATCTCCAAAAAGATCAAAAAATGTATATAGATAGATATAGATATATAAAGACAGCTTATAGGAAAGGGATTTGCAGGAAACCAGAGGAGGTCTGAAAGTGACACAAAGAAAAACAGTAAGAACATATTTGGCACTGTGCTCTGGATTGAGAGTAGGTATATGATGAGCTGCAAATAAGATTGGGTTCTTGACTACATGCACCCCAGTGTTCTTTGCAGTACTATTCACTATAACCAAGAGATGGAAACAACCTAAATTTCCACTGACATGTGAATGGATTAAGATGTGGTACACATATGCAGTGGAATACTACTTAGTCATAAAAAATGAAATAATGCCATTTGAAGCAACATGGATAGACCTAGAGATTTTCACACTAAGTGAATTAAGTCAGAAAGAGAAAGACAAATACCATGTGATATCACATATGCGGAATCTAAAATATGGCACAAACAAACTTATGTAAGAAATAGAAACAGACTCACAGACATAGAGAACAGATTTGTGGTTGCCAAGGGGGGACGGGTAAGAGAGGGATTGACAGAGATTGACAGGGAGTTTAGTAGATGCAAACTATTATAAACAGAATGGAAAAACAACAAGGTCCCCTAATATAGAATGGGGAACTATATTCAGTATCCCATAATAAACCATAATGAAAAGGAAAATAAAAAGAATATATATATGTATGTGTGTATATATATATATATAGTATGTATATAACTGAATCACTTTGCTGTACATTAGAAATTAACACAATGTAAATTAATTATACTTGAATATTTGTTTAAATATTGCTTTATTGAAAGTAATGGACTATGCCTAACACTTTCCAAACCTTGTGTGCATGATGACAGAATTATACATTTTTTTAAAATGTTAAAGCCTACTCATTCTAGAACTTGAGAATTTTGTAGTCAAGATCCAACTTTAATTTCCAGCCTTCCTATCGCATAATTCCAGAAACACTAAACAGCTCACAGTTTTCCTCAGACGCACTGCATACACTCTGACACACCACTTGAGATCAGCTCCACTCCCGCTTTGCCTCCTTTCCCGCCCCCAAAACAATCCTCAAAACCTAGCCCAATCATCCACTCTCCTATGAAGGTTTCCTCAAGCCCTCTAGTCAGAAACCATTTCCCTTCTTTTTGCTGAACCCTAGAGTCTTTCATTTGCTGTCATTATCATTAGTTATAACATATTGCTTTGGTTCTTTTAATCAATGATAAATAAACCTGTAAACTGCTGTATTATTCACAAAGCACTCTTACACCCAATATCCCTTTTTGCTATAACTCAGCAGCAATAATATAAAGCAGGTGATTATCCTCACTTTATAGAAGGAAATTAACTCAGTTTAAATGGAAAGATGAACCAAAGATCATCCAAAGTCACACTGCTAATACATGGCAGGCCTGAGACTATGTTTCCTCTGGGAACTCAAGGAACATTTTTTGCATACTGAGTCTAGGAGTAAAAACAGTCTGAGTGCTCACAAAAAAATGTGTAGAGATTTGGGGGATGCTATTGTGCTTTTGCACATGCTTCTCCCCTTGTTTGGAATGTCTTGTCTCCTTCTTCACATAGAAAACTCCTATGCACCTATTAAGGGCCAGTTCAAATGACACCCCTGTATGAAACCCTCCTAGATTCTCCAAAGCAGAGTTCACACTAAATTTTCAATGTTCCCATAGCATCCTGTTGACTTGTATACTTCATAAGGAGCCCACATCTCCAATGCTAGTCAGATAAAATCTTTTTAAATGAAGGCAATTCTTCTTTAAAATGGTTCTCCTTTTTCCTTTCGAAAGCCCAAAATGCATTAGATACGTTCCTGAACATGTTTAGGAAAAAGAAAACGAACTAAAAGCTTTTACGAGATGCCTTTTCATCACTGCATAGCAGAGAATAAAATCAGTTCTTGTTATTCCTTAGACAGACAACCCTTTTTTGCCTCCTGGGTTCTCTAGGCTTTCAGTTCTTCCTATTGTTATAAACCATGACACAGCATGTGACTCACAAAATTACTTTTTCAAAGAAGGCACTGAAGCTGCCCTTGTGAAGGTGATGCCTCCAGTTTGTGAAGGTCAGTTTGCTGAGGGCAAAGTCATAAGGCAATCTTCTCAAGCATTTTGGGGACTATCTATCATCTATGTGTTCAGACCACGCATAAAAACCTGCATTACAACTTATGGGCTGGAGAGACAGCATCTAACCAAACCCCTCCTTGATGACAAGGCAACAGAAAAGGAAATGGCTGCAGTCTGATTAAAGCCAGCCCATTGAGTGAGTTCTCAGAGCTCTAAAATTCCCATAAGAAGGCACGACCCTGTAGCTGTCCAAAAGAAGAATGAGAATGGCTGACTTACTCAAAAATACTGTATATCTCAATTTTTCAAATGGTTCAATCTCTTCTTCACTACTGTGTTGACATATCTATCTCCCTAAAATACATAAGGCACTGCACTTATGTTTAGAATTTGTCTTTGTTTTGGTTTCACCCAGATGGAGCTGCTCAAACCCTGAAAACTTATGGAGGGTTCTCCTATCATCCCCCTGTTCCTGTTCTATAACCCCAAAATCCTGGGTCACGAAACATGCTAAACCTTAATGTGGTTAGAAAAGAAGAATGGAGTAAGTCATCCTTACTGTTCAAAGGGGCTTAGAAAACACAGGTCTCGTCCAGACTGTGCTCAGTAGGAAGAGGGTACAATTTCATGAGATGGGATAGGACAGCAAGAGCCTATGGTTATTCATGGTACTAATTCACTGCCTCTATTTATCTAAGTCTGGGTTGAAGAGGAACTGAAGATTGATGAGTGGAGAATATGGATCCCAGCCCCAGGCACAGGAGTTGTCCAGTGTTAGAGATCTAGGGGTTTACTTCCTTGAAAGTTCAAGGAACCTCATGGGAAATAAATATGCCCTAAAAAAAAAAAAGAAATTTTCATAGTACAGTCAGTCCTAAAGCCTGAGTATACCATATACACAGAGTGTTGGGGACAAGGTAAATGCCTAATAGACAAGCACAACATATAAAAGTTGAGAACAAGATCAAGTCCAAACTTCACCTGTGTTTTGTGAGGGAAATTTAAGCACACCACCCAACCCAGCACTCATCACCTCACATCCAAGAGATGCTGAGCCTAGAGGCTGAACATCTCTAATAAGTGTATCTAGCTGAGCTAGAGGAGTAGAGCCTGGACTCCTGAACCCCTACTTCCACCTCATTTCCTTCTTACAGGTAAGTCTTTTTATCCCACCAACCAAGACTGTCCAAATGGTATCATAAATAGATTTAAGTAGATATGACTCAGTGTTTTCTGTGATGATTAGTTTAATGTGTCAATTCTACTGGGCTAAAGGATGCCCAGATACCTCATAAAACAATATTTCTGGGTATATCTGTGAGTTTCTGGAAGAGATTAGCATTTGTTTCAGTAGACTCAGGAAAGAGAGCCACCCTAACCAAAGTAGATGGATATTATCTAATCATTTGAGGGCCCAAACAGAACAAAAAGCCAAAGGAAGAATGAATTCTCCCTCTCTCTCCCTCTCATGCATACTCTCTATCTCTCTCTCTTACTGAGATGGGACATCCATCTTTCCCTGCCCTTCAACTTGGAGCTACTGATTCTCAGGCCTTGTGACTCAAACTGAAAATGATACTTTCTGGTTCTCCAGATTGAAGACAGCAGACTGGGGCACTTCTCAGCCTCCATATACATGGGAGCCAATTCCTTTAATAAATATTTCTCTTCCTCTCCTATTCATTGTGGATCCTTGGAGAACCCTGACTAGTACACTTTCAAGTATGTACTGAATACCTACCTTCAAAGTGACAGATACTCAGTTAACTTGAGAGTGGCAGCTCTCAAGTTACAAAGATACGATCCTTCAAAGAGTTCACAGATTAGTTGAAAACACACAGATAAAATAAATAATTATCATACAGTGTGAGGAGTATATTAAGATATGCAGAATATTATGGCTGGGTATCAAAGAGGTCCCTAACCCAAATTAGAGAATTCAGGGAAATCTACACAGTTGAAGTACCTCAATAGTACCCTTTATTTGGTTCCAATATTTTGAGTATGTTGGCTGAGTACTAAACAATGAGTAGGAGTTAGTGAGGAAAAGTATAGGGAGTAGGCATTCTAGACAGAGGGAATGGTATAAGGTAAGCAAAAGCAAGAAAACAATCATGTGCACTAGGAGCCACAAGCAGTTTCATGTTGCTGGAACACAATGCATGAGGCAGGGAGGGAAGGAGATAAAGCCAGAGAGGTAGACAGAAGTCAGAATATGAAGGGCTTTGCAAACCATGTCTCTGATCTTCGACTTTCCCTAGTGAAAAATGGAGCACCAATATGACCCCTAATTATTAGCATATTTAGTCAGGCAGATATTCAAAACAAAATAAGAATATGCATTCTTCTTTCTCTGGAATCAGTCTTTGATCCTAGATCATTCAACCACTTACTGTGTGATTTTAGGAAACTCAATTAATTTCTTTAAGACTCCTTTTCCCTTGTCAGGTGCATCATCAACAAGTATTTTCTCCCATTCCATTGGTTGTCCTTTCATTTTTTTATGGTTTTATTTGCTGTGCAAAAGCTTATAAGTTTCATCAGGTTCCATCGGTTTATTTTTATTTTTACTTCTACTGCTTGGGAGACTGACCTAAGAAAATAATTGTAGGGTTGATGTCAGAGAACGTTTTGCCTATGTTCTCTTCTAGGAGTTTTATGGAGTCTTGTAATCTCCAAAATATACTCCAAAACAACTCATACAATTCAACAACACAAAACAAACCACCCAATCAAAAAATGGGCAGAAGACCTAAATAGACATTTCTTCAAAGAAGATATACAGATGGCCAACAGGTACATGAAAAAATTCTCAACATAACTAATTATTAGAAAAATGCAAATCAAAACTACATTGAGGTACCACCTGACACCAGTCAGAATGGTTATAATTAATAATTTCACAAATAACAAATGCTGGAGAGGGTATGGAGAAAAGGGAACTCTCCTATACTGTTGGTGGGAATGTAAATTGGTACAACCACTACGGAAAACAGCATGGAGGTACTTCAGAAAACTAAATATAGAACTACAACATCATCTAGCAATCCCACTCTTGGGCATATATCTGTACAAAACTTTCATTCAAAAAGATACATACACTACTTTGTTCATTGCAGCACTATTTACAATAGTCAAGATGTGGTACATATACACAATGGAATACTACTCAGCCACCAAAAAAGAACAAAATAATACCATTTGCATCAACATGGATTGAACTAGAGAGTCTCATACTAAGTGAAGTTAGACCAATACCACATGATATCACTTATATGTGGAATATAAAATATGGCAAAAATGAACCTAGTTATAAAACTGAAACAGACTCACAGACATGGAGAACAGATTTGGGGTTACCAAGTGGGGGGGCAGGAGTGGGATGGACTGGGAATTTGGGATTAGTAGATGCAAACTATTATATTTAGAATGAATAAGAAATGCATATATATATGTATATATATATGTGTATGTGTGTGTATGTATGTGTGTGTGTATATATATATATATATATATATATATATATATATATATATCTGAGTCACTTTCCTTTACATCAGAAATTGACAGAACATTATAAATCACCTATAATTTTTTTTTTATTTTTAAAGACTCTTTTTCCCTATATCTAAAATGTGGGCCAACACACCTTACAAAGTTTCTGAGAGAATTAAATGACATAAAGTATTTAAATGTGGTGGACTCCAAACTCAAACCCAGTACAGATTCAAGACTCTTTTCAACTGTGACTACTGCCTATTCTGTGGGTTTTATGACAGAATAAAATAAGTCTTCACAGAGAATATTATTAATGGAGAAACTCTTCTTCACTATCTTGTTATATTGAATAAGAAAATTAAGCGAGATTATTCTTCCCCACAGTTTCATCTGTAGGTCATCTGTACTTCCTACAGCAGGTCATCAATAACTTGCAGTATATAGGAACTGACTGAATGAAAAGTTATATTTAATTGGGAAATCAATGAATAGGAAGAGGGCATGAAGGTCGCAGAGACTGTATCATCCTGACCAATCTCGCTCCTTTGCCCTTTCTCTGGGTCTTCCATCATCATATCACAGTTGCCAATTCCTCAGCAGTCTTAATTATGGGCACAGTCATTTGTCTTCAAATATCACAGCTCTGTGAAATCTATGCATCGATAAATACAGCTCAAAAGCTGTTTTCCACACTGCTGGAGAGTTAATTGCTTCTGTGGTTAAAGCAAATGTGGTCATTCTTTACCTTTGAGGGGGACTTTCAAGGTCCCCAAAGCTTGGCTGGAAGCTTCCAATAAAGTCAGAATAAAGAACATCTAGTTTTAGTTGAAACTTGAAGTTGTGCATCAAAAAAATCCACACTTTCAGATTAGTTCTCGGTAGCCAAAGAATAGCAAACCAGACTTCTAGGGTGAAACAGAGTCAGATAATCAGTTCTGTGTCTTAAAAGAGTCCTCTTCTTTATGCCAACCCTCATCTCTTAACCCACTTCTCCTTTTACAGAAGCATTTTAGAAAGCAATGATGGAGTAGTAGAGATATGTCAGATATTTGGAGGGGAAACAGAGTAAAACAAGAAATGGCAAAAAAATAAAAGGAGTTCCTGTTGTGGCTCAGTAGATTTAGAACCCAACATAGTGTCTATGAGGGTGTGGGTTCGATCCCTGGCCTCGCTCAATGGGTTAAGGCTCTGGGATCGTTGCAATACATGGCATAGATCATAGATGTGGCTCAGATCTGGTGTTGCTGTGGCTATGGCACAGGCCTGCAGCCACAGCTCCAATTCCACCCCTAGCCCAGGAATGGTTCATATGCCACAGGTGCAGCCCTAAAAATAAACAAACAAACAAATAAAGATTAGTGGAGAAGGCAAATACATTTTTTAAAAATTCAAAACAAGCATAAGGGCACATGACAAAAAGCTTATCAGTACATAGGAGACCCTATATACAAAGAATGGAGGATTAATTCTACTACAAGATGGGCATCATAGCAGAGGTATAACTTAAAGTGAATCTCAAGATGAATATGTATTCAGCAGTCAGGAATGGGGATTAAGGAAGAAAAAGCTTTCCATACAAATGTAGCAGAATAAATGAAGGGACAGAAATGTGTTGAACACATAGGACCAATCCAGGGACTACAAATCATTTGGTATGGATGGCAGCTGGGATAGAAATGGGGCAGAAAGAGAAGAGAGGCAGAGGATGAAAGAAAGACACAGATCATAAAGTGTCCTGTGCAGTTTTAGTTTAAGAAAGCTACAGGGGTCACTGATGAACTTTAAGCAGGAAAACTGCATACTCAGATGTATTTTAGAAAAATCATCCTGGCTGCCAGTATGAGTAATGAATTAGAGGGCAGAGAGAATAGAAGAAGGAAGACAAATTAGAGGGCATTTGCAATAATTCAGGAAAGAAAGAGACCATGAGAACAATAGTGTGGTAGGAGCAGTAAGGATATAGGTGAGTGGACGAATACAAACGGGGATGACAATTCCAAAGACAAGGCTATGGGCAGGCAGAGAATGAAGTTCTCACTGACTTCTTTCCAAGAACAGATGAGAACAGGCTTGGAAGTTAGTAAGATGGAGACTAACCAGACCAAAAAGATGCCGGGATAAGATAATGGAGAATTTACTCTATTAAATTCATCTGATTTTTCAGCTATGTATGCAAAAGTTCTTTTGTGTAATTTATGCAACATTTTCATAAATTTGAAGTAGGAAGAGCAGTCACCCATTTCATGTCAATTTGCCATATTCATGACTCCATGATTCTGAAGGCAATAACTGTAGTTTCAATTTTCGTTGTGCAAGTTGCAAAAACTTATATTTATTCTTCTTCTTCTTCTTCTTCTGCTTCTGCTCCTTCTGCTTCTTTTTCTGCTTCTTCTGCTGCTGCTTCTTCTGCTGCTGCTTCTGCTGCTGCTTTTGCTTTTTAGGGCCACACCTGTGGCATATGGAAGTTCCCAGGCTAGGGGATCGCATCGGAGAGGCAGCTACTGGCCTACATCAAAGCCACAGCAACCTGTGTTCTGCAACCTACAACCACAGCTCACAGCAATGCCGGATCCTTAACCCACTGAACAAGGCCAGGGATCAAACCAGAATCTTCATGGCTGCTCGTCAGGTACGTTACCACTGAGCCACAAGGGGAATGCCTAATCACTCTTCTTAAGTCTTTTATATAACCTGAGGTGATATATTCATTTTTGGATATCAAAGTTTCAGTGGGAAATTGACAGTATGATGTACTTCTGGAACATGTACTATCGAACATGATGAAGAATCTAGAAACTTGGCCATGATAGAAACACTTGACCAATAAAACTCTGCTTTGCCTGAAGATCTGGGGGCACAGAGCACTGCCACCACATATTTAAAGGGCTGTCATATAGAAGGAGAATTAGTCTTTTTTCATGTAGTTCTAGGGAACAGACCCAAGATTGTGCTGCAGAGAGCTAGGACGCTGGTGAGCAAACTCTGACATTGATTCATCACGGAACAACCTTGGACAAATCACCTTCCCCTTATGGACTCCAGAGAACTCATCTGTAAAATGAGGAGGCTGCATCACACGAGTGCCCAGTGCCTTCAGCTCTAACAGATTTTGGTTCATTTCTCATCAAAGGTAATGAGCAGGATTTTTCCAGCAATGAATCAGTGGGCACACTTGATAGATGAGCTTGACCTCCTTTACTTCATCCCCAGTCAAGACAATATATCGCATTTTTTTTAACTTCACCGAGACTACAGACCTCAAGCTAAGCCTCCATCACACCCTTGTGGGCCAGAATCTATAGTTTAAGAATGGGATGAGGAAAAGACTATGGGTTTTGGTATCATACGGACCTGAGTACCCAGCCAAAGTTTCCCCTTCCAACCCTGTGGCCTTGAGCACGATTTAACTTTACCATTTCCCCTTCCATAAAATGGAATAATATACATTTTAATGGTTTATGATTATTAAATGTTTTAAAACCACTATAAAAGTGTCTGACACATGGTAGGCATTCAATAAATGTTAGCAAAATCAAAAATCAAAACCAAATGTTCTGTATTGACAAGGGATGGAATGGTGCCTATGACAACAGGATATATTTTAATCCTTCCAACATGTTACACCATCATGCCTTCATATTGCAAAATATCTTCTATCCCCATCTCAATTTGCATGCATTCCAAATTCTTATGATTAATTATTTTCATACAAGGTATAGTTATCTGAATTACTCAATATCTTGGGCATTTCTAGAAAATTATCTTTCCCTTGGATTGTTAAACCCTGGGTAATCAAATCCCAGTCTCATAAATATTTGATTTAGCAAAAAAACAACTGCTCTCCCTCTTGGTAACCAGCATTTCTTCCAACTTATCTCGGGCCTCCTTCATTATCTCTTTGCACAAAGGGATTCCAGCTTCTCATATTTCTCCTATCACACCAGAGCTGCACTTTATAAGCTGGCATCTACGCATCTATCTCCTGACATCTGAGAGGATCTTAACTTGGTAAACAACACAACTGGATTCATTAAAAGTTTCTGACTCATAGCAACTCCATGAAAACTTCCTTTATTTTCCTGATGAGAGTTCTTTCCTGGATTCCTTTGTCTTGAGGGTTTCAGTCTGGTAATGCTGTTCTTGTCTATTTTTAAAAAGGAAATTAAAATCATCTACACACCCTACGTATATAGGAGCAACTCTAATCATGAGGGATGGAATGAAAATGTTGAAGAGAAACCAACTGAACTAATAGACTATAGTGATTAGCAAATGGGTTTGAGGAGTTCCCATTGCAGCTCAGCAGGTTAAGAACCCAACTAATATCCATAAAGATGCGGATTTGATCCCTGGCCTTGCTCAGTGGATTGAGGATCCAGCTTACGCTGCAGATGCAGCTCAGATTCCATGTTGCTATGGCTGTGGTGTAGGCAGGCAGTTGCAGCTCCAATTCGACCCCTAGCCTGGGAACTTCCATATGCCACAGGTTATGGAAAAAGGGGGGCGGGGTTTGAACTTCAGTTCTGAAGTTGACTGAGTTCAATTTCAAGCTCCAACACTCACCAGTTAGATGACACTGAATAAGTCAAAAAAGCACCAAGCTCTAATGCCCATATCTGCATAATGGGCACAAAATTCTGTCTACGAGTATGCAGCAAGAGGGGAAAAAAGAAAATGCTAGATCCCCTGCAGTAGCAGAACGTACATGAAAATCTGTCCCTGGAAATATCAAGAACAAACTAGAAAAATATAAAATGGTAAAGCTGGAAGTTCCTCAATCAGAGACGGAGAGGATACAAATAAATTTGTTTCATCATATTTTTTATGCTTGTACTAAAATGATCTGCAAAGCAAAGATCACATTACTATATTAAGACTCAGCCTGTAAATTCACAAATAAGATGTGTGATATAGACACCAGAACTGATAACGCAAGCCCATGAGCAGAAGCAATAGCCACATAATAAGAAGTGACGCTTCTTGAGCACTTACCCTGTGCTAAGGATCATGCTCTGCATTTTACCTCCTTTGATCTCTATTGTGTTATTGCATCCATACCTCCTTTGATCTCTATTGTGTTATTGCATCCATACCTCATTTAACAACTCACAAGGAAGGTATAACATGAGCCCCACTTAACAGACAAAGTCTCAGCCTGGCCTCCACCTGAAATTATGTGCATGTAATTTGAAAAATGATGACAGGCAGCAGAAGTGATGGATGAAAAGAAGGAGGAAACTCAATACAAGCAGATACTATCCAGCTGACCTCCGCTGTGGTCTCATCCTGCCCCCCTGTCTGCAGAGTCCCTGCTTTCCTTACCCTTGGGTTGAGAAAAGCTCACAGGCACCATCTCTCTCCTATGTCCAGGGTACCCATGTGTGAGTATTGAGCAGGCTCTTGCACACACACTGGGACAGAAAGCAGCACATGTCCTCCTGAGGTGCTATCAACAGTAAAGCCAGCAGAAGCTTGAGCAGGACTGTTTACAACAGCTCTAGCTGGAAGAGAGAAGAGGCCAAGAGGATGTGAGGTAGTGGATGCACAAGAGGAATCCCATAAAGGGGAAGTGACCAAGACTTATGGAGACTGTCTTGCCCAAAGGGACACAAATTGAAAACCCAAACCTGATCTTCAGTTATGGATGGAAGACTTTATAGTCTTTCTACCACAAATATAAAAAAAAAATAGGCATAGATATGGAAGAATGATTATTCAGAAACAACATTCATGAATTGAAAACCCCTCTGTGGAGTTCCCTTGTGGAACAGTGGGTTAAGGATCCTGTGTTGTCACCACAGTTGCTATGGCGCAGGTTTGCTCCCTGGCCTGGGAACTTCCACATGCCACAGGCATAGCCAAGGAAAAATTTTTTAAAAACTTTACGTGATATATTTTCCATTGGCCCCTTTGGTCTCCCCTGCCTCTACTTTCCTCCTTACCCTCCATGCTTCAGCCACACCACAACACTTGGCATGTCCTCCAAGAGGTTAAGTGACTTGTCCGACTTCACTCACCACCTGGTAATCTCAGTCTGGGTGGCTCCAAAGCCCAAGTTCCCATCAATATTCCACATTGTATTTCTGCTGCTTCCATTAAAGCAACCTAAGACTGTTATCAGTCAACCTGTAGATTTATATACTTGACAGCAAGTGGGAAACTGAAAATCAGTACAGCCCAGAGTTTCTAGTTATTGGGAGAGAGGTGACTAGGAGCCTGGAGCCCTCAATTCTAGTCCTGATTGTATCTAGCTCACTGTGAGACCTTGGGGCTTCCACAGCACTGCCTTGTGCTAGGCTTTAGTTTTCTAGTAAATTATTGAGTTGAGACAAAGTCTTGCCAAGGTCCCTTCCAACCATAATAGTTTGTACATCTGAGACTATTATAAAAATAGATGAGATTTCTTCTTTTCATGTTCTCTTCTCATTGTTTTCCTTAAGGATGAGGTAAAAGTCTCTGTCTGTATTAAACAGAGAGGCAGAATCAGATCAAGCCCCACATTTCAGGCTTGTCCTGGGCAGGCTTCTCTGCAGATACTGAAAGTCAAGACTGCTGGGGAAAGGCCTGCAAAGTCAGGAAACCAGATCACTCCATACTTGAAATTCATCTCATAAGCTTCTTTTCAAATCAGGACAGCCGTCCAATGAAAGCACATCCTTAGACTCTTTCAACACTGTAAGAGTATGTGCCATAGACACATGGATTGTCAAGGCACGAAGAGACCAAAGAAGGCATCATGTCTATCACTTTACTATCAAATTCACTGTCAAATTCCCTGAGGCCCAGAGAAAGGACATGACTCTCCAAAGGACCCACTATGAACCAGTTGCTGTGGTTAGAGCCCCGGTCATCTGACTCAAGCTGGTGCTCTTCCTATAGCATCACACCTTCTCCTTGAGGAAGAAGATTGTTGCCAAAAAAAAGTACTGGACTGGGAATCCAAGACCTGAGTTTGAATCCTGGTTACACTGCTTTCCAACTTGTCCTTCATCAAGTGTTGAAAACGAAGATTACAAAAGAAAGTTATGTGGAAGTGTCTAGTGACCAAACATAACATATAGTGAGGGTTTAATAATAAATGCCTCTTCGCAAATGAACCAATCTACAAAACAGAAACAAATTCGCAGACACAGAGAACAGATTTGTGGCTACCGGCAGGGGAGGGGCGAGTGGAATGGACTGGGAGTTTGGGGTTAGTAGATGCAAACTATTACATTTAGAATGGATAAGCAATGAGGTCCTGCTGTATAGCCCAGGTAAATATATCCAGTCTCTTGGGATAGACCGTGACGGAAGATAATATAAGAAAAGGAATGTGTGTGTGCATATATATATACACACATATTCCTTTTCATGTATATATATATGACTTTTCAATATATATTCACATATATGTATATATATGTGTAAGACTATATATGTGTGTGTGTATGTGTGTGTATATATATATATGCATGACTGAGTCACTTTGCTGTACAGCAGAAATTGGCACAATATTGTAAATCAACTATATTCTAATAAAAATTTTAAATGATAATAATAAATGCCTTTTGACTCTCAATCCCTCAAGGAGTGTAATAAGATTTGGCTGAGACAATTCATGTGAACATATTACATAGCATGTAGAGTGGTATGGAAGTGGAAAGAGTTTTATATTTTTCAGTAGTAAAACAAAAACCTTTTTAGGTAGGATTGCAATGGATGACAGAAGTTATTACCTTCCATCTCATAGACAAGTTGCAGCAATATTTATGCTCTTAAACTACCATTGCTTACAATTCTGCATCAAACTCGGAGTCTTAGACATAAGCATTCATACTGACTTGAAAATAAATCCATTCTATCTGGACCAACAGGAAAGACCCAGTGCATAGCAAATATACTGAAATAAATAGCTTAAGTGTTGGCTATCACCTGCTGAACAGAGCCAACTGAGCCAGCCAATCTCCAGAAATAATTCAAGATGCCCTTGAAATAAGAAAACACTTCTTTCAATACTCCTAAATATTTTATGGATACCAAAATAAAATATATTGATGTTACAGTAAAGTTTTACCCCCTTAAAGCTTCTGAAAAAAAAATCTGTGAAAATACCTACTAACCTCTCATGGGGTATGGCAGCTGGGAGGGAAACTAACACTACAGATGCCTAAATGCCAAGCATTCTGCTGGGTATTTGATTTATACTGTCTCGTTTAACTCACTCTTGAGCCCTATTATTATCTCCACTTCAGAGACATTGTCAAATTTCCCTAGATTCACATCCAGGTCTGTCTACCACATACAGTCAATCCACTGTAAAAGACGCAACCTTGCATGCACCACAGGACGTGGCTTTCTTTTTTTCTTTTTTCTTTCTTTCTTTTTTTTTTTTTCTTTTTTTGGCCTTGCCAACAGCACGTGGAAGTTCCCAGGCCAGGGACTGAACCTGCACCACAGTAGCAACCTACACTACTTCAGGGACATACGCTGGAGGCTTAACAGAAATCTAAGCCCTCAGAACACTCTTTGGGAGTTAAGCCCATCTAGATAACTAGATTTCTTTCTTTCTATAACAAAAAGATAATAAAGTTCTTTACTATTGCAAAGAACTTTAAAAAGTATTTTTCATAAATGGCACAGCTAAGATATAAATCCAAGTTTCCTGACTCCACATCTAGCCCTTTTCCCACTAAAGCCTGTTTCAAAGGAAGCTAAACCAGAGCTCAGGATAATACACAGTCCTCCAAAAAGAGCCCTCCTTGTTTACAGAGTAAACTTCCAAAGAAGAAAATAATTCCACTGGTATGATCTCCAGGATGGGGCCATTATAGAAGCTAGTGCCTTGACAGGAAAATTGACAAGCAAGAGATAATGATTTATTGTTTCTAATTTCTGTCTATAAAATGTATGTTAGCCATTTGATGAAACCATCCCAAGCCATAAACAAGGGCAAAAAAAAAAGGAACCCTGTTTATTGAGTCATAAAAGATTTTTTCAATCAGTAGAAACACTCTTGGGAATTGATATTAAGAAGGGAAAATCTCTAAAAAAGAAAAAGCTGCATATGCAAATTCACTTCAATGCCATGTAAACAGTGAAACACTGAAAATAATCCATAAACCCAACCACAGGGTAATTGCTGCATGACCTATGCACACCAAACAGATGGTATTTTATGTAACTGTTAAATATTATATGTCTAAGTACTAGATAAAGCCAAAAAGTTTAGTATATATTAAGTTTAAGAAGAAAAATTGCTATGCCATGCAAAAGTAACATGTGAATATAAGCAAAGAGTAGAGAATATTAAAATGACAGCTATTAATTTGTAAGTGTAACACGATTATAGATGATTTTGCTCTTCATTTTTAAATTTCCAATTCATTTATTATGATATAACTTATTTCAAGTAGAGTTTAGCATTGTTCTAAATTGACTTTCTTCTAGCCAAATAACAGTTAAAGACAAGATATTTAGAATTTCTTTGGGGAACCAGTGATTTTTCAATCCAGTGTGTGAAAGTTCTTATAATTGATTTTAGTCATTCAATTCAATGTCACCCAAATTTACAGATCTTTGTTTCAAGATAATGTAGATAAATGATGCTCATGCCAGACTATTGACATTATCTTGGCACCTGGGCACATCAGCACTTTGGGTGTTTGATTAACACATAATCCAGGCTTGGGGAAGCTAAGAACTTGATGTAAGAAGTCTTCTTTTCTAATTTTCATGGCAGCATCAAAGGAGCAATGGGCTCAGAACTGAGACACCTGAGATCTATTGTGTCCCAGTTCTACAACATACTGCTTATATGAATCACTTAGCTCCCGAGTGCCTAGCTATTCATCTTTAACAGAATGAAAGTGGGGATCCCAGCCCCACTCATATTGCAGGGTTGTGGCAAGACATAGATTCTCTCATAGGCAACACAGGCTATGCAAAGCTGTAGGCAGGGGCATCCAAGACAGGAGCAGCTTTTCAAATGTTGCACAAATAATACAAATTACCACTTACTCAATGCAGTCTATATGTCAGGCCCTGTGATCAGACATTTACATGCATCATGCATTTATTTTAAAAGTATATATCAGGAACTCCCCCTGTGGCTCAGTGGGTTATTGATCCAGATTGTCTCTGTGGAGATGGCAGTTCGATCCTCAGCCTTACACAGTGGGTTAGGGATCCAGCATTGCTGTAGCTGTGGTGTAGGTTGCAGCTCCAGCTTGTATTCAGTTCCTGGCCATGGAACTTCCATATGCCATAAGAGTGTTGCTGCGGCTGTGGAGCAGGCCCGCAGTTACAGCTCCAATTCAACCCCTAGCCTGGAAACTTCCATATGCCGCAGGTGCATCCCCCAAAAGAAAAAAAAAATTTTTTAAAAAGTGTTGCTTATATAGTCAAGTGACTTATTCAAAGTAATACAACATTTTAGCTGCAAAGCCAGGATGTAAGCCCCGGTCTATCTGACCCAAAGTCTAACCATTAAACACTGCATTTTGTTGCTTTCCAAAGCAAAAGGCAGGAGTGTCCACGTTTTCCTGTGAGTGGCCATGGGATGAGAATCCCTAAATGTTTTATGAATATGACATACGAATATTTTATTGATAACAGTGAGAAATGGAGACGGGTTTCTCATACTGATCATGATGTGAATGAAGTGCCTAAAGAGACTTGACTCATTCCTGTTTATCCTTTAGTCACTGAGCCTCCACGATGCGGCTTTATAATGCAGCACGCAGGATTAGATGTGAGTCGGACTCCGTCTCAATTATAATAACTAATGAATCCTGACATGCTGGCCCAACACCTGACAGCTGTGGTTACGTGGCTGGGTCCCATTAAGATCATCTAGGATGCCTTTTAAAAATACAGATTCCTGAGTTCCCATGTGGCTCAGCAGGTTAAGAATCTGACTAGTATCCATGAAAATGTAGGTTCAATCCAAGGCCCTGCTCAATGAGTTAAGGATCTAGTATTACCTCAAGCTGCACCATAGGTCACAGATGCGACTCAGATCCCGCACTGCTGTGATTGTGGTGTAGGCCAGCATCTACAGCTTCAATTCAACCCCTAGCCAGGGAACTTCCATATGATGCAGGTGTGGCCCTAAATAAGAGGGGAAAAAATACAGATTCCAAGCTCTGCTCCTCACCTACAGAAACAGAATCTCCTAGGATAGTTTCAGGAACATGTATTGTTACAGTTCATTTTTCTTCCATTAATTCTTCTGCCATCATACAGGCACCAGCTGGTTAAATGGTGCTTGAGAATTTCTGAGTTAAGTAAGAGCAGCAGGGAACAGGTGGGTGGACTCTACTGGTTTCCTAGGTAGGACGTTCTCACTAAGGTTAAAAAGCACCACGACTCAAGACATGGCCCCTGAGCAGCAGCAGCAGCATCACCCAGGAGATCATTCAAAATGCAGAACCTCAAACTGCACTCTAGACCTACCGATTCTGAGCCTGCATTTTAATAAGATTCCCAGCTATTTTGTAGACATGGTGCAGCTTAAAAAGCACTGGAAAAATACTTAGCAACAAACCCTAAGTAGGGGTCAGGTAGGATGCAGGCAGCTCACTAGTCATTTGTTGGACAGGTGATATTTATGTACCACCCAGCTGGTACATACTGGGTGCTTTACATACATTATCTTACCTGCTCCTCACAACAACACTTTGAGGTGGATATTATCCACTGTGCAGGTGAGAAAGCCAAGGCTCAGAGTTATAGCAACGTGACGAAGGCCATTCAGTTTTTAAGAACTTGCACTGGGATTTGAATCCAAGCCTATGTCCTAAGCATATGTTCGCCCCACTGTACCATATTGCCTAAAATGAAGAGCACATCAAAGGCTCAGCCAAATTAGGAAAACTCACATGGGCAATCAGGGGGAAAATGGAGTTAGCTGTCCAAGAATGTCTATAGCGGGAGTCAGAACAGCATGTCATTGAATCAGGGTTGTTTGCCCAAGCCTTAATCGCATTAGATACCTGCCATTACATTTCTGTAAGACAGCAGGCCTTGCTACTCTCTACTGCACACATAGGGTGGCATCTGGCATCTGCCTGGCTCTTGGGATGGAGTAGGCTGTGTTCTACAGCAGGTGGAAGGCACCCTGTGCTACCTGCAGCAGTCACAATCCAATAATGAGTAAACTATTCCCTTGGAGTAAACTGTTCACCCATGTGTGGCAAACAGAACCAGAACAGCTGCTCCAGGGTGAGGGGAACGGTGCCATCCACATACCATCTGATTCCTTAGAACTTTGCAGGTAGCAAAAATCATCATAGCAAACTCTTGCAGCATGTCTTGGAGTCTTGAAAAGAGCACTGACATGGATATCTGTTGGTTTATTTGACCTATAGAGAAGTCCCATGAGTTAGTTTCCTGATGAGAACACAGATTCAGAAGATCAATGCCTTCTCCAAGACCACACAGCTAGCAAAAGGCCAAGCATGTACTCAAACCCATGTCTTCTAATTTTAAAGCCTTGGTTGTCACCCTAAGAGAGTGAGTACGAAATAACTGAAGAGCTAAGCCCCAGAGCTATGGGAATCAGGAAGGATTTTTCAATATGGACAGGCTGGAAGCTGTTGCTCAGTGGGGGAACTCGATGACCAGAATCTAGATGTGACTTTTTGAAGAAGGACAAGCCTTTTCTATCCACTGGCCAGGGGACATCCTTTTGCTTCCCATTTCCTGAGATCTTTACAATGAATTAGTTCAACAAAACAGAAGTGAGGGTTCGGCCAACAGCAAGGTTGGTTCACTAACCCCCTAGCTGAACTCAGGAGGCTCCTCAGAGTTACTTCCTGGACCTAAATCTCTGCTACAAGGAAAACTAAGTCCCTTCCACCCAACTCCTTGCTTCCATCCCTGTAAATGTGTGCTCTTCTGCCAGAGTGCTTTGCACTGCACTGTCCCCCATTCACACCTCACTGTATAACTGTGCTGGTTTGGGGATCCTGTGCACTCTGCTACCCCTGTGCTTACAGGTCATCCTCCGTGTATCTTTGCAGAGTTGATTCCATGTGGCATTAGTGGTGTGGGTTACCTACACCGCATATGAAGTGGTATCCAATGGGGGTTCCTTCATTCCACTGAAAGGGAATTTTGGAAGACAGGAGAGAATTTTACCTGAATGACGTCATCGGAAAACCTCACTGTTGGGGACAGTGGCACATGATCAGCCAAGTCGAATGGTCACTAACTGGATAGTTGGGAAAGTTATACCCTCAGACTTAGAAGCTGCAGAGCAGGGGATCTGCAGTGAAAGGGAATCCAAGGAAGATAAGGATGCTCAAAAAACATGAACATTTTTATTAACTTGGAAGCCTTTTTGAGCTCTCAGCTCTCCTGGACACAGTCAGGGCACCCTACCCCACTGCGGGACTTTGATGCAGCTGTCAGGGCATTTGACTCCCTTGGAAACAGGGAAAGCACATCCAGAAGGAAAAGAAGAACATGCCCCCTTTATGACTCTGCTAGAACCATAAATCACCCCCTCAAGATGTGTGGCATATCTAACAGGAGCCTGAAGAAAGCAGCAGCAAGTGTGTTCATGCACAAAACTAGACTGAGACTGTCTCCAGGGTGGCTATCCTAAGTCTCCAAGCCTGAGAAATCTTCAGAGGTCCGAATGATTCATTTGCATGAAGAAGTATGCCGTCATCTTGGCTGAATAAAGCCAAATGCCTGCTATGAAGGATTTCTACTATAAACTCTACTACAGAATGAGTCATCTGGGTTGACTAAGATAGTAAGGAAAGGTTTTCCATCTTGAACTGGGTACCAGTGGAACTGTGTATGCATACTCCATCAAGGAGATTTCCCCAAAGCAGTGGAACTGGAGGACACAAGGCCATAACCCCTCTAGGAAAATAGCCCTGATACCCTTGGTTATGCAAGACCCAGGGGCATCAGGAAGGAACTCCAGGCAATATGGTTTGACTCAGGGAATGCTGGATAATTTGATATGGGCAGCGCTCCCCACCCACTGGGCAAATGGACAATGTCCTTGCATTTGCTCCTGTGCTCTGGAATAAAGGGGTAAAGTCTGATACTTCCTCAAAGAGTAATAATAGACCCATCTCTATGGATAATCTAGAGGGTGAATAACTTCCTCCATTCTTGTTATGGATATGGTCAAAGGACCTCAAAGAGTTCTTCCTGGAGAATTCCAGACACTGGATTGGAATGCAAACTCACATTCTGTTGACTATGTAACTCACCAAGCCCCATGCAGAGAGCCCTTTGGACACCCTACCACTAAGCATTGCCATAGAATCAGCTGGAATCAAGAGAGAGACTGCCATAAGGCCAAGGGCAGGGCAGGGCAGGGGATAGAATAAGACAAATCTTGATGACTTGGAGGTTGACTTCCTTCCCCCTTTTGGTAACTTAATAGAACTCTGGCTCAGAAGGTATGGTTAACGCCAAAGGGGGGGGGGGAACTACTATGACTAGTTCCTAAGCTTTTCTGAAGGCTTTTTGTTCAATCATTCCAGTTTGCATGAGAATATGGGATTTTACAAGATGCAGGACTTTGAGTACTAAAACCTGGACATCAGTTCCAGGCAAACCAGAATGGTTGGTCACCATACCAACCAAGGACCTTCTATCCTAACAGCGGGCAGATGTCTCCTGGCTCCATAGTCTGCAAATATATAGAGCACTTTGGAGGTAGAGATAGGATCCTTCTGTATTAGAACTTTAGCTGTGGGAGTTCCCATCATGGCTCAGCAGTAAAGAAGCCCACTAGTATCAATAAGGATACGGGTTTGGTCCCTGGCCTTGCTCAGTAGATTAAGGATCCAGCACTGTGGTGAGCTATAGGGTAGGTCACAGATGAGGCTCAGATCCTGCAATGTCCGAGCTGTGGTGTGGGCCGGCAGCTGTAGCTCCAACTCAACCCCTAGCCTGGGAATTTCCATATGCCACAGGTGTAGCCCTAAAAAAAAAAAAAAAAAGACTTTTAGCCATGGAACCCACACTGAGCCCCTCTCCCTGTGGGGTAATGAGAGTGTGGGGTATGGCCCATCAACACCACTTCTTGTAAATTTTTCCCTAATAACATCCTGTTTCTATTTGCCAGTATGGCATGAATATGTGCCCAGCCCTTCACAAATGACTGTTCCTGCCAAAGGAGTGGGCTTCTAAGAGTCTGCCTCTAGCTATTGCACAGGCAACAGACAAGAGCAGTTAGGAAAGGGGCAGAAAGTTGCAAGTCTATTCCAAGGTAAAGAAAATACATGTGCTACAGAGTCATGGATCTGAACAACTGAGCACGAATACAGAGCACCAGCTCACAGGCATCTATGGTTTGGGGCGCCTGGGGGTTGATTTTTCTCTAATGGACTCTAAATGTCTAAATGGCCTACTAAGAGCTCTGCAGGTCGTCAGGACACTCAAGCACTCTGCTGCCTCGCTCTTGCCACTGCATCTGTTCACTGCTCCTAGACACAGAAGTGCAAGGCTGGATCCTCTAACCTGGGCAGTCACAGGCACTTCCAAAGAACAAAAGAAAGCTTTAGCTTAGGGTATAGCTAGGAAGGGGAAGTTTAATACAAGGTAAATAAATGCAGAATCCCAGAAGGCATGGAAGAAAGAGTTAAAAATGCTGCTTGACAACATGGTTGGACCTAGAGGTTATCATACTTTAATTATTTTCTGCAAGTAATTACTTTCTGAAGTCAGAGAGAAAGAAAGCAAATACCATATGATATCACATATATGTGGAATCTAAAATATGACACAAATGAACTTATCTGGGAAACAGACTCACAGACATAAAGAACAGATTTGTGGTTGCCAAAGGGAAGGGGAGTCGGGAGGGATGGATTGGGAGTTTGGGGTTAACAGAGGCAAATTATTCTACATAGGATGGGTAAACAAAAGGTCCTTCTGTGTAGCACAGGGAACCATGCTCAGTATCCTACGATAAACCATAACAGAAAAGAATATATATATTATATATATATATGTAGCTGAATCCCTTTGCTGTACAGCAGAAATTAACACTGTCAATCAACTATACCTCAATGAAATAATTTTTCAATGCTGCTTGATAGTATTGTTCCAGATATTGCCACTTCACGTCAGGATGACTAAAACCTGCTGCTCCCCCGTCTCCACACATGCAGACATCCTTCCTCACAACTTACCCCACACACGGCCATCGGGGGCCATTCCGCACATCCCTGCCTTACTCATCTGCACACCCCTGCGGCCCAGCAAACAGTAGTGCAAGCACACAACAACGATCTATGAATCTAACTCACACAATGACTTAAAACTTTAATGGCTCCGTCGTCACTACTACCGTGACTTTTGGTCTTTTTCTTCCCACTGAAATCTGATAAATGAATTTGCCTTTGGAAACCCCAAAATGCAGAGGAAATAAAGCAGGGCTGGCTGATGTGGCTGGGGAGGCCTGGAGTGTTTCTCCCTGTTCCTCATCCTCTTCCTCCTTAGCAATGGCCTCGAGAGAAGGTCGGACACGTCATGAACTATGCCTTGAAACCCACTTGCTTACAGGATGAAAGCTGCCCTGGAGGGCCCTTCACAAGCTATATCCACAAGGCTCCTCACCCACACACTCCTCTCCAGCGTGAACCTGCTTCCGAGTGGTCCGTGTCCTCGGAGCTTGTCCCACTCCCTTTCCCTTCTTCCTGCAGTGACATCTCCCATTGGAAGTCCTTCTGCCTCTCTAAACACCACCTCACCCTTCAAAGCCCAGCAGCAGCCCATCTCCATCCCTCATCCTCACCAGCAAAGCCCACCTTGATCCTTCCCTTTAGGAAAGGTATTGTTGTTAGTATCTATGTCATCATTTTGGAAGATTCATTACTTGGTCTGGCATGGTTGACTACCTCTTATGCGTGTATCATGAATTCTAACCTAATCTATCAGCTCCTGGAGGTCAGGCATCATACCTTATATTTTCATAGTATCTGGCACATGGGAGGTGGACCACACATACAACCAGAGATGTGTGACTGTTAGGTTATGGGCCTTTTAGATCAAGAGAATAGAGTCCTATGGCCCAGTCTCCCCCTGCTACTGTAGAGTCATGCCTCTAGAGGGAATCTGGTGTTATTATAGGTGTGTCTGGTTTGTGGAGAATAGATCAAGAGAATAGAGTCCTATGGCCCAGTCTCCCCCTGTTACTGTAGAGTCCTATGGCCCAGTCTCCCCCTGTTACTGTAGAGTCCTATGGCCCAGTCTCCCCCTGTTACTGTAGAGTCATGCCTCTAGAGGGAATCTGGTGTTATTATAGGTGTGTCTGGTTTGTGGAGCCTAAACACTATGAAAGAAAAGAGATTCATAGATGAATTTCTTTCTTTCTTTCTTTCTTTCTTTCTTTCTTTCTTTCTTTCTTTCTTTCTTTCTTTCTTTCTTTCTTTCCTGCTCTCTCTCGCTCTCTCGCTCTCTCGCTCTCTCTCTTTTTCTTTTTAGGGCTGCATCTGCAGCATATGGAAGTTCCCAGGAAGCTAGGGGTCAAATCGGAGCTGCAGCTGCCGGCCACAGCCACAGCCATGCCAGATCAAGACACATCTGCAACCTACACCTCAGCTCATGGCAACGCCAGATCCTTAACCCACTGAGCGAGGCCAGGGGTCAAACCCACATCCTCATGGATACTAGTTGGATTTGTAACCCATTGAGCCACACCATGAATTACCCATAGATGAATTTCTGTGAGATTTAGAATAAGCCAGGAAACTCTCCAGATAAGCCACCAAGGCCAGATTCTCTGCCCTAAATTTATGTATCCATGTTTTCCCATCTAAAGAGCGAAGGGTCGGAACTAGAAGGAATCTGACCATTGAACAGCTTTGATGACATCTGTCAGAATCATCACCAATATGACAGCACAGTACGAGGTATTACAACTTAATGTGATAGGCCAAGGCCCCAAGGGTAGGAGACACTGCCATTGCTCCCCCTGCACCCTTCAGATCCTCTCACTATTTACTTTCATGTCAGCACCTCTTTTTCTCAGAGAGCTAGTTTGGGATAACAGAACTCATTCTGTCTGCCCAAGGCACAGGCTAGAACCCCCAGCACTGAAGACACACACACCCTAGAGAGGACAGGGTAGGCAGCCTTTAACCAATAGATACCCCAACTCCTTCTCCCACTGACCAGGGGAATTCCGAGACATGTGTTTCATAACATTTTCCAGAGTTTCTCCATGGGATTAAGCAACAATTGCCACTGTGAAAACTGGCTTGAAGCCACATGGATGGACCTAGAGATTCTCATGCTTAAGTGAAGTACATCACACAAAGACAAATATCTTATAATTATCATATAATATCACTTATATGCAAAATCTAAAAATATGATACAAACAGAAACATACTCAAAGATTTCAAAATCGAACTTTTGGTTACCAAAGGGGAAATATGGGGGAGGGATAAATTCAGAGGTTGGGATTCATGTATACCCACTACTATAAATATAATAGATAATAACTAACAAGGACCTACTGTATAGCACAGGGAAATCTACTCAGTATTCCGTAATAACCTATAGAGGAAAAGAATCCAAAAAAGAATAGTTATAAGCACATGTATAACTGATTCACTTTGCTGTACACCTGAAACTAATACAACATGGTAAGTCAACTATACGCCAATAAAATGTTTTTTTAAACTGTTTTAATCATTGTATGCACCACCAAAATGCCATACAGAAGTGTCCCCTCACCCTCAAAACGTTCTTGGAATACCTTTTTGTAATTAAGCCCTCCCACATTTTGCCAAACTTTGTCACCAGTGACCTGTTTTTTGGTCCCTATATTTTGTTTTTTCCAGAGTCTTATATTAATGGAATCATGAGGTATATAGCTTTTTCGGTCTTTTTTTTTTTCACTTAGGAAAATATGTGTATGACTCTTCTTACTTTAGCATGAATCAATAGTTTGTTTCTGTTTATCGTTACTATTATTTTCTCTGCCCATAATTTTTTAAAGAGAATTCAAATTTTTATTTTTTTAAATAAAAACATTTCAGTATGCTCTGGAAAAAAAAATTGGCTTTATAATTCACCCTTTAGTGGCTGACTTCTCCCTCTCACTTCCCTGTTACCTGCACCTTCCAATAAACTGACTGCATACAAATCCTTGGTTCAAGGGCTGATTCTGGGAAACCCAAACCAGAATACCAACACCACCAATGTAGAACTAGGTCATCAGAGAGAGGCCTGTGTGAGCGTGAACATCACCATGAGATAAGGTGGCCAAATAAGCATGTGCTCACCTCCTTCCTGAGGAAGAAAGATGTTTCCACAGAGACTGTGGTCCCTCCCTCTCCTTCCAGGTGAGGAGAAAAGAGCACAGCAAAGGAGACATCTGCTGGCCCATCCCACAAGGACAGAGACTTTTTTCTGACTCCTCCTGGTGGGCTTCTACTCCGATTTAAGTTCTCCACTTGCTGCATAACGCATTTCCTAGGAAGCCTTCTCTGACCCTTCCCTTCCTCTCCCTCTTCCTCCCACAACACCCTCTATCCGCCCTGTCCTGGCACCAACTGCCCGCTTGTCCCTGCCACTTGCTTTGCCCCCCACTCCACTGTGAGCTTGGTGGAGGCAGGGACTGTGTTTCATCTTTGTGTTTACCTTTACCCACAAGATATAAGACGGCGTCGGGTGTAGAACAAGTGCTCAAAAAATACTTGTTGCATGAGTGAATGAATGAATGAATGAATGCAACTTTCCAAACACCATCCTAATCCTGCCCACTCTTGGATCCTATTTCCTTCCAGTTACCAGAGTGACGGACCTAAACTCACTGGACATTTGGGTTATAAAGAACCAGTGAGATCCCTTCGGAGGTCATTTTTACAAGTAGAAAAACTCAGACCCAACATGTTACAAAGCCAAAATTCAGAAAAACTGGCTTCTCCCCCTTTAAGATAAGAGACCTTGAGTAAATCTCAACAGACTTCTCTTACTCGACAACCCCCCTGGATCTGTTTCCCTATCCATAAAACTGGAATAGTTGCATCTGTCTTACCTACTTTGAAGAACAATATTTCTTCTTTCAATATTTATTGAGCACTAACTAGGTGTTGGGTCCTCTGCCAGGGACTGAAATTGTAACACTCAGTACTTAGACAGCTTCCTTAGGAAGCTGACATTGGTGATGATCCAGTGAGATGAACACTGCATCCTACAAAGGAGGAAATTGATGTTTAGAATGGTCTATCACCTGTCCAAGTTCACACAGCTAGTTAACAGAAGAGCCAAATCTCAAACACAACTCAGTTCTACACTAGCTTTCCATACCCTAGAGTTTCAGTGCCCCCTCTTCCACCTACTTCCAATATGAGGTTCACACGTTCTTGCCCTTGGTTTAGATTTTAGGGTAGCTCTATATTTCAGTGTACAATCTAATTTTAGCAACAGCCTGGGTGGTATGGCCAAAATTAGCTAAATAGAAAAGAATAAAAGGTCAGGCACTCAGCAAGTGCTGGCCATCCTGAACCAAGTTGAATGGTTTTGATAATTTGGTTTCATGAGACTTGGCAAGTCCAAAGATCTGGACCACTTCAAGCCCTCCAGCTGCATTTAATCAGGTCAATCCCACTCTAACCCATTCATAATCCTTTATTGACTACCTAGGATGGCAGGACCCTACACCCACAAGGATGGGTAGGTAAATACAAGGACAGACCCAAAAGACTAAAGAATTTATAATTGGGGAGTTCCCATTATGGCTCAGTGGTAACAAAGCTGACTGGTATCCATGAGGATGTGGGTTCGATCCCTGGCCTCGCTTAGTGGGTTAAGGATCTGGCATTGTCGTAAGCTGTGGTGTAGGCTGCAGATGTGGCTCAGATCTGGCGTTGCTGTGGCTGTGGTGTACACTTGCAGCTGCAGGTCCAATTGAACCCCTAGTCCGGGAACTTCCATATGCCATGGGTACAGCCCTTAATAAAAAAAAAAAAAAAAAAAGATTTTGTAATCAGACTAATCTTAAGTGAAGGCAGCTGTTATCACACCCAGTGCTTATATGCTGCCTGGTCAGTGTTCGCTGAGTGGATAAGTTCTTACGTTTCAATTCTATTTGCCTTTTTAAAAGAGCAGATGCTCTGAGTCACACAGACCTTTATTTGAATCCTAGCCACACCACTTACTATCAGCTGTAACCTGGAGCAAATGTGTGGTCCCTCTGAGTCTGTTTCCTCACCTGTAACATAGTGACACTACTGCATGTCACATACACACCCCTTTTTTTTTTTTTTTTACAAATAGTCTCTTGAACATTTATGGTAACCATGGTTTTGAGAAAGTAAGAGAGAATTTGGTACTGGCTGCACTGCTAAGTGACAGATTCTTTTTTTTCGTTTGCTTGGTTTTTTTGTTTTTTTGTTTGTTTTTTTTAATGTTTGCTTTTTTAAAAACTGCTGTCTATACTTCTTCCCAGGTTTTTGTTGTTGTTGTTTATTTGTTTGTTTGTCTTTTAGGGCCACACATGTAGCATATGGAAGTTCCCAGGCTAGGAGTCAAATTGAAGCTGCAGCTGCCAACCTATGCCATAGCCATAGCAACAGCAACACTGGATCCAAGCCACGTCTGCAACCTACACCACAGCTTGCAGCAACATCAGATCCTTAACTCACTGAGTCCAGGGATCAAACCGGCATCCTCACTATGTTGGGTTCTTAAACTGATGAGCCACAACAGAAACTCCCTTCCCAGGTTTTTGGGATCTGGTCCTTGGAGCATGTACTGGGAAGAATCCTGGCTGCAAAGCTGACCTGCTTAGTGACTTTGAGTAAAGTGCTTTCATCTCTCCAAGGCTGAGTTTCTTCATTTATAAAATGGGGACAATAATAGTAGCTAAGTTACAGGTTTATTGTGAGGACTAACTAAAATGACATGGGGAAAGCTCCTGTCTCCACGGCTGGCACAGAATAACCATTCAGTAAATAATGGTTTCTTTTCCTTATGCTGCTTCCTCTTTGCTGCCTCAACCCTACACACCAGGGTCTCCTGGCTTATCTACCTCTCGCCTTTCCAGGAGGAACTTCCAATCCACAGTAAGTGCTCCTGCCTGCACCACAGCAAAATCAGTTCCAGGAAGAGCTCCACCCCACCTGAAATCTATCACCGTTTATAACTGTGCAACCACCCGACAGCACAGGAGCCCCGTTCAAACTGCCAAGGAGAAAGACCCTGTTACCAGATCCAAATCATGAAAGGGAGAGGAATCACACAGTGCCTTCTTTAACACAAAAGACAACAAACACAGCTGTGCCCCCACATGGTAGTTCAGAACAAACATAGCAGAAAATCCCATCTGCTCAGGGAGGCTGATTCTGCACCCAGGTCCTCAGAGGCACTTGTAGGTGCGCTAGGTGCAAAGCTGATCCATTGCTGAGCTCACAGTGCCACCTGGTGGTAATTCCACACCACCCCAATTACTTTTAATCCCAGGATCAAAGATTTTGAGCCCTGGCCTCACTCATTGGGTTAAGGATCCAGGGTTGCCATAAGCTGTGGTATAGGTCACACATGCAGCTCAGATCTGGTGTTGCTGTGGCTATGGTGTAGGCCGGCAGCTGCAGCTCTGATTTGACCCCTGGCCTGGGAACTTCCATATGCTTCCCTAAAAAGAAAAAAAAAAGACCTTTTTATTTCCTTCTGCCTCACTGTGACAGGCCACACAGGGATTTATGTAAGAGACAGCTTAAGCTTTCAAAGTTTCAACAATTATTTCACAGAGAAAAAAAGTTACATTAAAAGTGATGCAAAGGAGTTCCCTTCATGGCTCAGCAGAAACGGATCTGACTAGTAGCCAGGAGGATGAAGGTTTGATCCCCAGCCTTGCTCAATGCGTTAAGGATCCGGTATTGCCCTGAGCTGTGGTGTAGATCACAGATACAGTTCGGATCTGGCATTGCCATGGCTGTGGTGTAGGCCAGCAGCTACAGCTCTGATTCAGCCCCTAGCCTGGGAACCTCCATATGCCAAGGGTGTGGCCCTAAAAGCGATACAGGCACAGCCCTGGAAGCAGACTCCAGGTGATCCTGTCCCCACAAGGGGCTGAAAAAGACCCAAGAGGAAGGAGGATCTGATACCACGATGGCATTGTGGCATCAACATCCAGTGTTGAGATGGGAATTTAAACATTATCTCTCCCAACCCTACCTTTTACATGGGAGTAAGGCCCTTAGGATGGGCTTTGCAGAAATCCCACAGAAATTAGTGACAGAGTTGGGGGCAAAAGCCAGATCTCCTAAGTAGGGAGTGTGAGAACCTTTAATATAGGAAAGAGGAGGCATTTCAAATCTGCAAGGAAAACAAGGATTAGCCAATAAACAGCCTTGCTCTAATTGGCCAGCCATTTTAGAAAAGCAACTAAAGCTAGGTTCCTACCTCACGTCCAAATTCCAGAGAATTTCTTTCAAGTAAATACTTCTTCACAAGAAAACAAAGTCAAGAGAACACAAAAACTTAAGAGAATATTGGCCTTCATTTGCAAGACAAAGGGCCAATTTCCTCACCATAAAATGAGCTTTCACAAATCAATAAGGAGAAGCCACACAACCCAATAGAAGAGCTAATGTTCAATAAGTAGACTTTAATACGCTCAATTATACTCATAATTAAGAAAATATCAATTAAATCGACATTGGATACCACGTCACATTCCTATCAGTTTGGCAAAATATTTAAAGTTTAGTAACACTCACTGCTGTCAAAGAGGAGGGGGAATTAGCCCTTTCGTGCACTGTGGGAGCATAAATTGGTCCAAGAGTTTAGAAGAACATTTGGGAAAGAACATTTGGGACATGTTCTGCACTTGTCCCACAGCTCGAGGTGCAAATACCAGCCAGCATCTTTTGTTGTTTTCATATACATAAGCTCTCAGGGGGAGGTCCAGAACCTCCTTCCTGCTGGCCTGCGACAATTTTCTAAAGTCCAAGTCTTCTCCTTCAGGAGAGTGAGGCTGTCAGCCCCGCTCACAATTTCCTGCAGCATAATTAGCGGTGCCTGCTCCTCCCCTTGCTTCTCATCCACCACGCTCCCAATCACTGATGAAGGCTAGTTCGGGAACGCTCCTAGGTCAATTCTTGCCCACTGCTCCGGGTGCCCTGGTGGCCCCTGCCCCAGTATTTGGGTTTCTTCGAGAGAGGGGGAGGTCCACCTCCAGGGTCAGCTCAGTGAAGAGAGCTAGAGGCCTCGAGGTCAGGGCTCACAGGTTTTCCTCCCGGAGCTATTCTGCTTCCGCCGGGGCTGGTCTCTGCCTGTGGGGCGTGGAGGGGTGGGTCTGGGGTCTGTCCTTCACGGGCCGGGAGGAGCGGAGCTTCTGGCACCCGTGGAAACTTGCCCCAGAGGATTTGGGTTGGGGGAGATGGCCCCGAGTGTGGTGGCTCCGAGGTCTGGCCCCTCACAGAGTGGCTGGGCTTGGAGCCTCTCCTTCACACGGTGCTTATGTAAAGTCTGTGAGCCCCTGAGTTACAGCCCCACCAGAGGGCTCCACCGTCCTCGGAGCTCTCAGCGCCACTGCCCCAGAGAGCAGGGAGCCGCAGGGGCGCTCACACTCCTTCCTCTTCCTCATCGTCAGGCCAGGGTGAGAGCCACCAACGTCCACCCTCAAAGCCCCCCCCCCCCAACTCTGAATTTCAGACAGAAGATGAGCTCGGGAAGAAAGAGGAGTAGAACTCTCTGCCTCCCAGGGGGACCGTTTACGGCGGTCAGCCTAACTCCTCTCCAGAGCTTCCCACCGGCTCCATCACACTCCTCACCCAGGGCGGGGACCCAGCCTGGGGCACAGCTGCAGATTTAAGATCTCTCCCTCCAAAAGATGGGACCGTGAAAAGAACCTGAGCTTTAGAAAACACAGGTCATCTCTTAATCATCTCTCTGTGGCTGGAGACAGTATCTTAACGTCACTACCTCAAAAATTCTAGACTTAAACATCCTTTTCCCCTATCTCTGTCCAATCTTGGTGAGCTTGACTAAATACAGGGCTGTATAAATATTTTAAAAGATGTAAAACTATTTCTAAAGCCTCAAGATGTGATAAAAACTGAAATTATTTTTCGAAAATAGTTTCAGAATATTTAGAAATCTTAAGATTCAGAGGGCTTTTTGATTTAAATTAGGCTAAATATTTGTCTTCTGAAAATATGCACATTTGGGGTTTTCTCCCTTAACTGTACTGACATCTCAAGATTACACATTTTATGTTTGTGGTTGTTGACCACCTAGAACATGTACATGTACCGTTCATCAAAATACATTTTGTGGAATATTATCTAATGATTCTTCATGTAATTATCCACCCAGTATATATGTTGTCTTATAGAGAGGCACCAAAGAGATCAGTTGTATGAACAATGTGTTTTTAAATAACAGCAACCAAGGAAAAACAAAAAGATCTGTTCCTTGAGATGTGCTTCAGGGTGGGAGCAGCTGACAGCTGCTTTCACTGGGAAAAAAAAAAAAAAGAAGAAAAAGAAAGAAAAGAAAAGGAAACAGTTTGAGAGTTCCTGGTGTGGTGCAGCAGAAACAAATCCAAGTAGGAACCATGAGGTTGCGGGTTCAATCCCTGGCCTCACTCAGTGGGTTCAGGATCCAGCCGTGGTGTAGATCAAAGACGCAGCTCAGATCTCGAGTTGTGGTTGTGGTGTAGGCCGGCAGCTGTAGCTCCGACTGGACCCCTAGCCTGGAACCTCCATGTGCCGCAGGTGTGGCCCTAAAAAAAAAATAAAATAAAGAAAAGAAAACAGTTCTTTAGGATAGGGCTCTTCCTTATACCAGAAATGTGATTTGTAGGCATTTGCCTTACAGAAATACTGGGACAACTATACAAAGACAGCCGTTGTGTGTAGCAATGCAACATTGTGTGCAAGAGTGGAAAACTGGACACAACCAATAAATACGAGAGTGGTTAAATAAATTATAGTATAACCATACATACAGCGCCACCACGCAACATTAAAAACGCAATGAGGTGGATTTATGTTTACCGAGGTGGAAAGATGTGCCAGATTCTTTAGTGAGAAAAAGCACACTTGAAAGCCACACTAAAATATACTTCCGTATCACCTTTTAAGAGATGTTCTGTAAAAATCACCAACACCGCATGCCAGGGACTCTGAGTTCAGTGCTTTACGTTTATGAACTCCTTTATCCTCAAAACAGCCCTATGGGGTAGGGGTCCATTTCATATATATGAAAACTGAGGCACAGGGAAGTTATATAACAGAGATAAGCTCATAAAGCTACAGGGAAAAAGAGTTACCGCAGGAACCCAGGCAGGCCGGCTCAGGAGTCTAGCATCTCAGCACCACACTGTGTTCTTCTGTGTAGATGGGTCTGCCTGCACTTGTTTGGAAAGAAACCCAAGAAAATTCTTGGAGTTCCCGTCATGGCTCAGTGGTTAACGAATCCGGCTAGGAGCCATGAGGTTGCAGGTTCAATCCCTGGCCTTGCTCAGTGGGTTAAGGATCTGGCGTTGCCATGAGCTGTGGTGTAGGTCACAGACACGGCTCGGATCCCGCGTTGCTGTGGCTCTGGTGTAGGCCAGCAGCTACAGCTCCGATTCAACCCCTAGCCTGGGAACCTCCATATGCCACAGGAGCAGCCCAAGAAATGGCAAAAAGACCAAAAAAAAAAAAAAATCCTTAACACTAGTTACCTCTAAGAATCAGGACTAGGAGATGATGAATGGAAGACATTTTACCTTTTCACTATATGGCTTTCTGTACTACTTGTCTTTGGTTTTTGCTGGGGGGTTTGGGGGGTTTTTTGTTTTGTTTTGTTTTTTGGCCATGCCTTCAGCATGTGGAAGTTCCTGGGCCAGGGATTCAACCCATGGCACAGCAGCAACCCAGGCCACAGTGACATCGCTGGATCCTTAACCAGCTGCGCCACAAGAAAACACCTTACTTGTCTGTTTTTAAGAGGATGCATTGCCTTGCAAACACACATCAGGTACATATACACACACAAAAATATACTGATACTTGTTTAGAATGAGTCTCCAGACTTGGCCTGATGCCATCCTCCACCTTAGGCCGAATCCCAGTAATGCTCCCTACGATGACTTGCTAAAATCCTACTCCACTTTTACATGCACCCACTAACCCCGAGTCCCCTCTGGGTGTCAGGCCTGATCCCTGGAGACACCTTTCTGCTTAAAACCTTCCATAGCTTTCAGCAGCCATGACAAAATCTGAGACCCAGGGCCTCCCCAACCTAAACCCTTAGCACTTCACGCTCCAACTTTATGCTTTGGCAACACTGGACAGCTGGTCTCCCCCTGCTCACAAATTTCTGTCACTCGCATCCCTTCTGTCCCCCTCTCCTGATTGCTCTTCCAGCCACCCGGCCCACCCTGGCAGGTTGAACTCCCAATCACCTTTTAAGGACTCAGTTCAAGAAGCACCTCAGCTGGAAGCTCTCCCCAAGCTCCTCGCTGAGGCCCCTCCCCACCGAGACTGAGTTTGGTGCCCCTCCTGCCCCCCATTAACCCCGTGTGTACCTCCTCCTAGGACTTGGCACCTAGATTTTAACTGCCTGACATGCACACCTGTCTCCTGTGAGCAACATGAGGCTTCGGTGACCATCTTTGTTTCCCAGGCAACTCGCACAGGACCTGGCATGGCATAGATGCTCAAGAACATTTGAGAACTAACAAGAGAATATTCAAAATAACAGCAAGCCCTGTCATGCCAGGCATTCATCTTAACCCTTTATATGTATTAGCTCTCACTGAATCTTCACAGAGCCTTATCATGGAGGAACAACTATTAGCTTCCCATCCAAGAGCTTTTTAAAGACACAAAGTAACTGTATCGTTTGCCTAAATTCATACAGCTGGAAAGTACTAGGGGTCAGAGGTAGATCCAGGTGTTTGACCCCAGCACCAAGGACTTAACCCCTGTGCTAAAGCTGCCTCTTGAACGGAGAGCTAAGAAATCTAGCTCCAGGCTTAGTTCTAACTCATCTTCAGCCACGGCGCCCCTCCCCTCATCACTCCCTAAGTTCTGACTTAGGAGTACAGCACCCATGAAACCTATAAGTTAGGGTACAGACAGATGGCATTTCATTGCTTCATTAAAGCTCCCATAGGGGAAGCCAGATGTTGTTCATTTGTGTTACCCCAGTGAGCAGCCAGAGCCCAGAACCCAGGAGCAACCACTAAGGTGCATAATTTCTAAAGGCAGGAAGGAAAGACCGAAGACAGAGACAGCTCCCATATATATCCCCACCTCCTCCTCCCTACCTGTTGATGGACTCGCGTGTGTGTGCGCGCGCATGCACACACACACACACACCCTCTCACACTCACACACACTGACACCTTATATCTCATGTCTTCTGAGTATCTCAGTAGGTCAGGGGGAAAACGACTTTAAAACAGCATCTCAGGCTCTTTCCTCTGGTTTTTCTTTGTAAAGAGAATGAACCATATGATCCTCTCAATAGACGCGGAAAAAGCCTTTGACAAAATCCAACACCCATTTCTGACAAAAACTCTTCAGAAAGTGGGCATAGAGGGAACCTATCTCAACATTATAAAGGCCATATATGACAAACCCACAGCGAACATCATTCTCAATGGTGAAAAGCTGAAAGAGGTCCCGCCAAGATCAGGAACAGGACAAGGATGTCCGCTCTCGCCACTGCTCTTCAACATAGTTTTGGAAGTCCTAACCACAGCAATCAGAGAAGTAAAAGAGATAAAAGGAATCCAAATTGGAAAGGAAGAAGTAAAACTATCACTATTTGCAGATGACATATACCTAGAGAATCCTAAAGACTCTACCAGAAAACTGTTAGAGCTCATCCATGAATTTGGCAAAGTCGCAGGATACAAAATTAATACACAGAAATCGATGGCATTTCTATACACTAACAATGAAAAAGCAGAAAGAGAAATTAGGGAAGCAATCCCATTTACCATCGCATCCAAAAGAATAAAATACCTAGGAGAATGACAGTCCTTTCTTCACAAGTTTCAAGCAGCATCAAAGCGCCTCAGAACTGACACTGCAGCGCCACCTTGTGTTCAAAGGCCATTATGTCACCCCAGTTGAACCAGGTAAACAGGGGCAAAGTCTTTTTCTAGTCTAAACATTAATGACCACATACACGCTGTTATAGACACCCCACCCCTTATAAAATACCATTGTGTGGTGGACACGGCGTGCTCTGCTTACATTCCCCTCGTTAAAGTACTTGTCACCTAACTGCGGGGAGTGTTCAGCTGCGGACAGCCTCCTGGTGCCAGCCCCAGGAATTACCTCTGCTGCAAAGAGCTTCCTGGCCCCTCATGCCCTTCCCAGGGCGGCCCACATGCAATGACCAGTTGATGCAGTGGGGTAAAGGTCTGACCAAAAGAGAGACACCCCTGAAGGGCTATTCTTGCTCCCAGCTCCTTATAGGTTGGCTGTAGCTGTCCTTAGACTGCATTGCAGCTCCAGGTCCCTCCGCCCAGTCCTGCTCCATGTCCCCCTCTTCCATAGGTGAAGGATACACCCCCTCACAGAATCTGCTTCTGCAACCTGAGATGCAGAAGTATCTCTGAGATGCAGAAGTATCCCTGCTTACTCATCTATTCAAGCATTTATCGAGCCTGCATGTATTAAGGAATGAATTAGATGGAAGACCTAACCTACTTCTGTAATCTGGAGCTCAAATTAGTCTAAATGCAGCTCCTCATCCTCTCAGCTTGTTTGTAGGCAGGTGAGGCTAGAAGTAAAGCAGGGGAATCAGTTAATGGCACCAAAACGCTTTTCGAGGTACTGGAATAACACAAAGAAATAAAGTTTGGGGCCACATAATCTTATATTTTACCAGTCATGTGGCCATTCACATGAGCACTTACCCCTTACTCATGGGGAAGAAGGAATACACATTTCCCACACAGTTTCAAAGAATGCATTTTGAAGATATTTGTTTAAGTTAGAGCAGGGAGAAAAGACCTTTCCTATGCCAGCATTTCATAATGCCCTCCTGGCGTTAGCCCCTTTCCATAAGCACAGGAGTTAAGGCCATTCTCATAGATGCATCAGCTGTCACCAATACCCTGACCCCTGATTCAGAGACACAGGTCCTAGGAGTTCCCCACTGGGTTCTAGCTGTGAGCTGCTGGCATCTTGCATCATGCATTTCAGCATTAGGGCACCAAAGCATCTTTACTCATGGCCAGCCTCATGAATACTGATATCGTATCTACTCTCCATTACACCTAAGTGGAGGAGAAGGCCAGGCGTCCTAAGGGCATGCATGTTGTCACTAGTTGCTCTGAATAGCTAACAAAATGCAGAACTCTAAGAGCTCTAATGCTACTGGGTGGACACCCGCTATTCTGCCTAAATAGACACACGCAAACTTTCCGCCTCTGGGAAACATCAGCTTCTTCTTCTGGAAAATATTCTCCCACTGCTCTAACCATGAGGTTCACAGGAATTATTATGCCTGAACGTGATTCAGTCACCTCCATCAGCACCACATTTGGGCAGCGACCACACCTAACAAAAGAAGCATGGGTTCACCAGCCCCTGCAGGAGAACTACATCGGAGTGTCTTCTAGTAAGAAAGAAACATGGGAAGTAGTAGGGGGTGGTTTTGTTACACTCTAAACAAGTCACTTACCTCTCTGGGCCTTTTTCAATTGCACTTAGAGATGAAATTGCAGCCATCTGGTGGCCTGCGATGTGTCAGGTGCTGAGCTTTGGCCTTTACTTAACACTGCTGCCCTTACTTCTCTCAACTACTCAGCCAGGCAGTTATTCTTGATTCCCATTTTACAGATGAGGAAGTGAAGGTTCAGAGAGGTGAAGTAACTTGCCCTAGGTCACACAGCTGGGAACCAGCAGAGCTAATATTTGAACCTTGATTTATGTAATAATGAAACCCAGCGTCCTTACCCCCGACATTGTCCTCTCAATAGTATCACATGAGTTCCTGAAAGAGTAAATGAGAAAGCCCCTCCCAGCAGAGCACCTGCACATCATAGGCACTTAGTAAATGCTCCAAGGGAATGAAGCTGAAGCTGTAAGATGAAAACTTGCACAAAGGATGGTACCGCACAGCCCGCTGCCATCACGTGCTCGAAGCTATCGGTCAAGATGGTTAAGCTACGTTGAATGTGGAAGAGGCAGTGCGCACTCCCTCACCCAGACCGTCTCTCACAGAAAGATTCTGTCCACCACGTAGTTTCAGGGGCTACCTAGACCCCAGCATGCCTCTTACTCCAGGGCTTTGACTCCATGAACACCAGCTTCCTTTGCCTCAGGCACAAGGTTTATGGGCCTCCGTGTCTTTTCATCACATCCCTCCACCTCTGCGATTGAAGCTTTTAGAACAAGGATCTGTCCTTCAGCCACTAATTGCCTGGGTTTCAGGAGTATCTTCAGTGGTCTCAGGAAAGCCAATGCGTCATCTCTCACCCCCACCTCAACCTCCTTCCAAGGCGAACCAAAGCAGTTTTCTGAACAACAGTATCTTTTATCGACAGGTTGCTGCCAAGATGGTGATGCGTCTCTTAACTGACCTAAGAAATCCGCGTAGGGAAGAGGATGGTATTAATGATCTACTCCCAGCACGTGTGACACTTGATGAGGGTCATTTCTAACACCACCCTCCTCCATAAAATACATTTATTCGCAGTAATAATTACGAAAGGGGGCGTTCCCATCGTGGCGCAGCGGAAGCGAATCTGACCAGGAACCATGAGGTTGTGGGTTCGATCCCTGGCCTTGCTCAGTGGGTTGAGGATCTGGCATTGCCGTAAGCTGTGGTGTAGGTTGCAGACACGGGTCAAATCTGGCATTGCTGTGGCTCTGGCATAGGCCGGCGGCTACAGCTCCGATTAGACCTCTAGCCTGGGAAACTCCATATGCCGCACCTGCAGCCCTAAAAAGACAATTATTATTATTATGATGATGATGATGATGATGATGATGATGATGATGAAAGAAAGCAAATAATAAGAATGAGCAGACAAGGAATTCAAGGAGTGAAAAAAATTTTTCACCACATATAGGTGTGTCTCTATATATATGTATTCATAACAATAAAAAAATTTAAACTGACATAAATACTAAAGTAGAGAATGGGGACGATATAATTACATTAACTACTTTTTCTTTAAAGAAGAAACACTTGAATAAAAGCTTCCAATAAAGTGAACTCCGTGTTGTTCTAAGAATGATTGGCACAGAGAAGGAAAAATTGAAGTAGCTCAAGTTCTGTTTCATCATTTTTCAACCACTATGCTATCTATTTTTATTATTAATCTACTTGCTTAAGT